>NW_006399759.1:34743978-34793886 GCF_000299155.1 Elephantulus edwardii | reverse complement strand
ACTCTTCCTGGATGATACCCTTGATATCCTCCCACAACTCATCTGGCCTTCGTTCATTAGTGTTCAAAGCCTCAAATCTGTTCCTGAGATGGTTCTGAAGTTCAGGTGGGATAGACTCAAAGTCATATTTTGGTTGCCTCGGATTTGGTTCAATTTTCCTGAACTTTAGCTTGAATTTGCATATGAGTAGTTGGTCTATACGCATACAAGGACTCTTTTGATAGTGACCCTAAAACTAACAGATCTGAATTAATCTTGTTCTGTCTTGTGCCATCCTCATGAGCTCTGATATGCTCTAGCCCATTGTTATCATCACTGTGTCTCTCCATCTTGTTGAGACTCTTCCTCTCTTTCTCTGACCCTCTACCTTTCCCAGAGTAATGTCTTTTTCCAAGGACTTGTCTCCTGACAACATGCCTCAAGTCTGTATGACAGTCTCCTTATCCTTGCCTCTAAGGAGCACCCTGGCTGCATTCCTCCAAGACAGCTTCACTATTGTCGTTGTCGCCTTGGGAATTCCCTTTACCTTTCTCTTGTTTGGATCACCCTTCCTGGGTGCATTTGTTAATTTACTCCAGTCCTTAGTAGCTTTTAGAAAAAGGGACCTTGGGAGATACTTGGGGTTTTCTTTGGATCTTGGCCTTTTTGAAAAGAATTTAATTTGCCCTCATTTTGTGTTGTTTTAGTTGTATATTGAATTCTAGGTAGAACAGTTTTTCTGTCAGTTTTTTGAAGGCTTTATTACATTGTTCTCTGGTCTCCAGGAATACTTTTGAGAAATTCAGAGTCTATTTCTTTTACGTTCTAGAATATTACTTGCTCTCTTTTTGAAAGTTCCTAGCATCCTCTTTTTGTTTGTGGTATTTTGAAATGTCATGGTAATTTGTATCCTTTTTTTTTTTTTTTAAATTGTACTGGACACTTGATGAAACTTTTCAATGACAAGATTCATGTCTTTCAATTATGGGAAAAAAATTAGATTTCATTGGAAGTATCATTCCTTTCCTTTCTTGAACTTCTATCGGACTTCACAGGCCTTCTCATTTTCTTAACTTTTCAACCCTTTGTGTTTTTTACTTCAACACTGTCTTCCAACTTTTCTGCTAAAATTTAAATCTCTGTTATCAGTTAAGCAGTTTGTAAGAGTTTGTCCCTGTTTCCTGCCTGTGCACTTTTTATAGCAGTCTTGTTTTCATGTAGGTGCAGTATCCTCTGAGGGTAGTAATTATGGTGGGAGTTCTTCTGTTCTAGTGTTTGTTTGCTCTCTTTTATCTGTTAGCGTCTTTTGGTCTCTACCTTTTATGTTGAAGACTTTTCTCAAAAGCCTGATGCTGGTCATCTTTAGATAGCTGCTTGTTTTTAAGAGTCAGGCCCAAAATGAGATTGCCTGGTGAGCCTCTCTGGGCGACAAGATTTGGATCTCTCTCATTAGGAGGTACTCTCAGCTTTCAGTATTTCCCACTCCTTAAGCCTGACTGTCAGCATTTTGGGGAACCAAATGGTACCCTCCACTTTTAAAAAATTCACTTTATGCTGTTGTTTTATGAAAGACCTACATTAGTACTTCCCTTCCCTCCCCCACTAACCAAAGAAACCCAAAGAGGACTTTTGCTTTTATGGGGAGATAAAAAAAAAGGGTGACAAATAAAACTCACACTGTGTGCTTGTTTTGCAGTAGCTCTTAAAGGGACAGCATGCTTCCTGAGCAGTTAGAATTTGCTGCCAAATTAATTCTTTGGGAACTACACTAAGTCATAGCACCAAGTGTCATAGCTTTGAACTCTGCCTGTGTGTGTTTTAGGTTTTATATGTTATTTGGTATGACATAGTAGTTTATTTTTTTGAGATCTGGGAAGGACCCTAATTATTTCTGTATAAATGCATAGTAATTGCATCTTAGCTTTATGCCATTTTGGTTTGTGAAGGATTTTTTAGGAACACTCTACTTTCAGATCGTAGGGAAAACCTGTGTAGAGTTGGGGGAGATTCTTCAGTTTTCACTCCTGCATCTCATTCTGGTGCCAGCTGTATCTCAGAGTCCACATCTTCTGTCTCCAGTTCAGTATGCTCAGGACACTCCACCAGGCTTTGTCAGAGTTGGAGAAGGGGCTACCTGGAGCAGAGGAGGGAGTTCTTAAATACTTCAGTCTCAGTTTTGTTTGTTTCATTGAAATTTTAATGAACGTTTATAGAGAACTTGGATTTCCATTCATTCGTTGTTGCACATTTTCCTCCCTGCTCTCCCCCGCACCCCAGTTCGCTTCTCTCTTTAAAAAAAAAATTCTTTCTTTGTTGTACAATGCCCCCCTTCCCCAGTTCACTTTGCTGTGCAGCTCTTATTCTGGACTGTTGTTGTGCAAATAATACCTAATCGTACATTCCTTTTAAGCAGTTCTATTCCTCATCTGTTTGAATGCAGTGTACATTTTCACACTGGACTAGTTCCTGTTATAGTCAGTTCCTAAGCCTTTTGTGAATGTAACGTTTGTAGATTTTGAACTGGTGTGCTTGCCAGAAGATGCTTTACCCTACTGTGGGGCTGGGCTTTATTTAGGTCTGAGATTTCTTAGTTTATAGTCACTTATCCTTCTGCTTTGTATCGTTTAAGTTTTCTTGGCATTTCTTACCTGCATTTGGGTGTTGTAGTTTTTTTTCTGTCACATTGTCTTTGTGCGCTTATACCTATTTATTCCTTCACTACCATTTATTTTAATGGGGTTTTGGAGAAAGCAGAGATAATGGATGCATTTAATTTGTCCTGTTTGCCAGATGCCTTCTCTCCATCCTTTCTCCCTGCCTCTGACAATTCTTTATCCTCCTTGAAGCTTCTGGCACTGCACTTATTCTAATTGAACTTCAACTCAACCTGAAGACCGTTTCTCATTCTATCCCTGCCCTCTAAATGACACAGCTTGATTTACTTGTGCTGTAGGAAGAGAATGGTTTGGATCAAATGTCTCGCCATCAAACACTAGTTGCGATAACTCACTTGGGTGACTCCAGGCTTGTCTGGGGTCAGTCTGCTTGATCTGGTCAAGTCCTTAGGTGCTTCTGGGGTCAGACAGGGCAGTAGATGTTAAGTACTGATTTTGGAATTTGAGTTGACATAGGATTGTGTTGTGTTTGGGTTGAGGTGGTGAACTAGATCCACATTTAATGACTTCTTTTGAGGCCTACCGTTCATTTAGCCACATCCCTGACAAAGAGCTCCCAAGCAACCTCTGTGCCTCACTGTTAAAAATGTGCAGACATCTGAAATCTCCATTGAAACAGTCATCTAGTAAGTCTTCCCTCGAATTTTATTGCAAACACTTCTCTTGGATTAATTAAAACGTTTTTATCACTGGAAATTCCTATTCCTAAATTTCTCTGTGACATATTTGCTGCCTATTAAAAACAATTCTGTTTTCTACCTTCAGTTTTTAGTAGTCTGTCATGTTTCTATCCTGTGAATTATTTCCTAGTAGTAGAATGAACCTTTTCTAGAATATGTCTATATTTTTTAAGAGCTTACACCCCTGCGCGCTCCTGCTCTTTTCTCAAATGCAATTCTCAGTCTATTTGCTAGAAATACCCTTCCATCCTTTCTAACCCACTTCAAGTACCAGCCTTGGAAACACCCAGCTTCTTGCTACTTTTTCCTGTTCTGAAATGACAGCATTTATTTTAGGAAGTTAGGCTACAGCACATCTTGTCTCAGGGCCATTTGTTGTTTCCAAGTTTTTACTATGAATGTTCAGGCTTAAAAGAAAATGATCATGTACTAACATTACGAACAGTGCTTAGCACTTTCACACACAATGTCTTTCTCATCCTCCTCAATGACTTGTTAATCCTTCAAAATAAAATTATTTAGCTGTTTTACAATTGAGAATACTGAAGCCTAGGAGACACAGCCCTCTGCTTGAGGTCTCATGTGCTTTTTAAAAAATATTATTTATTATTATTATTATTATTAATTATTATTAATGTTAATGACAGTTTACAGAGACTTAGTGTTTCTAGTCATTCATTCTTACACTTTTCTCTCTGCCCTTCCTCATGTGCTCTTTTCAGCCTGCTTCAGCCAGGGTGTTTGTATATTTAGGTGAAGGCTGCAGTTTGACCTGCATTTGACTATATCTGCCATGATAGACACTTTCAGATTTTTGTAATTAAAGTACATCAGGTACCAGCATTGGGAAGAATACATAAATATGGATTGCATCTCAATGTCAAGAAAACAAAAATATCACCACGGGACATCGTGATAGTTCCCTCTGTCTGTCCATCTTTCTGTCTGTCTCTCTCTCTCCCCTCCAAACCGGCATTTATTTTAACAACTAAACTCCAAAACATTTAATTTAGAAGCTTGGCATTTTATAATCTCTGATCTTGATATGGGATGACACGCATGGTGGCTGTCAGGATATACAAAGAGAACAGTGAAATAATTTTAAAAAAAAGATAAATGAAAATCCATGATTCTTAAACAATCATAACTTGGGGGGGAAAAAACCTTATAAGTAATGAAACTTAAGATAAATTGCATACAGTACAGTGTCAAGGCAGACCTGTGTTAAGTAAGCAAAAATTTCCCTTTTTATTTTTTAAAGTATGAAAGTTTTTCTTTCTCTTCTGTCCTTTTTCTCTGACTCTCTCACTCCTCCCTCCCAGTTTCTACTTACTTTCTTTCGGCTGGAGTTCCTTTAGGCTACTTATGAGCTCCGTAATATGTCCTTCACAAGGGCTTTTATGTGTATTAAGCAATGGCACATACTCTGTGCCTTGGGTACAGCAGCTGGACAGTGAGCCCTAACTTTCTTTTCTTTGTTACCTCTAATTGTGTTAGACTGTAGGAGCCCTTGTTGATGTAGTGGTTAAAGTGCTTGACTAATAACCAAAAGATGGGCAGTTCAAACCCTCTGACAGCTCCCGGGAGGAGGATGTGTCTGCTTCTGTAAATATTTATAGCCATGGACATCCTGTCGGCCAGTTCTTCTCTGTCCTACAGGGCCTTTATGAATTGGAATCAACTTGGATTTTGGTATTAAACAGTGTTTAGCCTTCAAAACGAAACTTAAACTCATTTCCCTCAAGTCGGAACTGACTCATAGTTGACTCTGCAGCGGGTTTTCATCAGCTGTAAATCACATTGGAAGAGATTGTCTGTTTTTCCCCTGTGGAGCTGCTGGTAGATTTAAGTTGCCACCCAGGCGCAGCCTTTGGGTTACTCCCTTTGCCACCAATGCTGTCCTGTTAGGCCTTCACTCAAACAATCCCCTGGTACTAACCTGCTGTCAGGTGAGTTGAATAGGATGGGAAGGTAGTGTCTGTGTTCTGATTGGTTCCCTTCAGTCCTAATGCATGATCTTCAGGAATTCTTTGTACAATGAGCTTAACTTGGGTTTCTGACGTGCCTGAGACAGAGATGTTATAGAAACAAGAGGCGTTTGTGATGTTATTAATTGGCAGCAGCTTTAAATGGACCACCCTGAATAGAGAATAATGCAGGGTCCCCAAATGTGGTCAGTCTCCCCTCCTTCCCCTCCTTCATGTATTGAAGTATGCAGCAAGTCAGAAAAGAGGACCCCAGAGCCTCCCTGACTGAGGCTATTAGGTTGCTCTGGCAGCTGACCTCTCCCTTTGAGAAGCCCTTTCTTTTTGTTGGGGCTAATTCCTGCTGCAATCCTCCCAACAGCTCATTTCCCCAGGCTGTAAGCAGAGGCTGGCCAAGGGGCCCCATGGTCAGGAGTTATTGCCACAAGCAGGAAGTGTTTAATGGTTTCCATTTACTTTTAGTTGGAAGAGGAAAGACTGCACCTTTACAATAGAGGCAGAAAATAAATGTGACTACACCAGTTCATTTTACCTTTAGGAGGAAATCAGACCACCTTAAAGGCACCAGCAGCAGCATCTAGAAATTGCTTTGCCACTAATAGAACAAAGATGAGAGGAATTTATTGCATAAATCTTGAGTCAAAATGTTGTGCTGGGTCTCGCCTGGTTTTGAAGCCACTCACTAACTAGCTGTATGTGTGCACATTGTCGTCCAAGAAGAGGGGAAATGACCATCCTATAATTATTTCATCTTAGGGCTTTTTAAAAAAGAAATCAAATACTACTTTCAAAATTGATTGACCATACATAATAGATAGGAAAGATACAGGAATATGGAAGAACTGAGTAATTTAATCTATTGTCTATTGATTTTCTTTCATTACTTGAACAAATTTTATACCCTTTATTTATTTGTCCTGGGGTATAATTGTAGAACCCCACCAGGCATTCATCACACAACAAATCCCACCTTTAACGTATTTAAAAATCAGGGTTTTTATAGGCAACAGTCTTGATTTTAATCCAGTACAATTTAGAAATAATGTAAAGCTGACTGTGCCTTACTCCATGATTTAACTGTTTAGATACAAAACACACACTCTTAGAAAATACTGGATCAAAGAGGAATTCAAAAAAGGGATTAAAAACTGTTAAGGAAGAAATGGAAGAGATAACTTTGTTAACTTTACAATCTTCTCATTAATATGTAAAAGAAATACTTAAGACAATGTATAGCCTTAAAGAATTAAGATGAAAATGAAAAAGATGCTCATGATTTTAAGAAGTTTCAAAAAGTACAAAGAATTATACCAAAGGAAGTAGAGAAAAACCAAGAAATAGAAAGTTAATTTTTTAAAAAAAAATAATTTTAATGAACATTTACAGAGATTTTGGATTTCCATTCATTCATTGCTGCACTTCTCTCCCCGCCCAGACCTCCCCCACTCCCAAAGCTAAATTTAACGAACTGGAAAACTCAAAGTATGTACATTTAAGTAATGAAGAACTAAAATTAGAAATGTAGTAACGTGATAAAAAAGAAATGATTGTATGAAGCTCAAGACCTTGATGAAGTGTTCTGTAGCCCTTAAAATTGTTTTTAAAATAGTTTTAAGAATGCTGAGTGAAATTCTTTAAAAAGCTTCCATTTCCTCTTTTTCTAAAGATAATTAAGTCTGGAAAGAATATATTAAAATATCGCAATGGGAAAGAAGTATTGATACTCCCTGTATACCCGATAAAACCTCGAAAACATCGTGCTAAGTTAAAAACTGTAAGTTTTTAAAGACCATGTGTTGCATGATTCCATTTATATAAATTGTCCTAAGTAGACCCATAGAATCAGAAAGTGGTTGCCTAAGGTTAGAAGGCGTTTTGGGAGGTCCGATGCATTGCCTAAGAGTACAAGATTTATTTTTTGAAGTGATTGATGAAAATGGTCCAAACTTGATTGTGGTGATGGCATATATCCACTCTGTGTATATGCTAAAAACTTAAATTTTAGCATGTGAACTGTATTTCAATCAAGCTCCTAAAAATAAAATCACAGTGGTTATCCTGAAAGATGGAAACAGCAGTGCTTTTCTTCTGTAATTCCCAGATTTCCATATGTGATTATGCATCACTTTTGTAGATAATAAAACAAAGGTTTTAATGGAAGAATGTTAACAGCCGGCAAAAGCATTGAAAAGAAAATTCTGTTAGCCTACCTTCTGAGAAAGCTACAGGTAGGCAGATTATTGCAGTAACATAATTTGGGGCTGATTGTCAGTTGCTGTAACATATGTTACGTGTTTAAGGGCTATTCCACTTGCTATGAAAGAGCAGTCTTTGGTAGGGGGCCGTCATGTGCAAGGTCAGCTCTCTAGGAAGAACCAAGGGGTCTTATAAACCCTGGGGATGACATTACTAGTAAAATTTTCTGAGAGGAATCAGACTATGTTCTCTGTGTGCTGAGTTGGAGAAAGCTGTTACTTATATAACTTCCTGTAATTGCCTAGCTGTGCTGCTGTGGGGAGCGGCCACTCTCCTGGTCTTTTCTTTGCTGAATGAAGGCAACCTGAGCCTCCCCTCCTTGCTGCTGGTTTACCCTTTGCTGCTGGCTGTGTGTATGGGGTCCGGTTTTTGAAACGGAAACTGAAATGCCCTTTTAAACAGAAGACTCTCTCCTGTTGTTTTGAAGATGGGAAATTCTTATGCTGGACAGCTGAAGACGACCCGTTTTGAAGAAGTCTTGCATAACTCCATTGAGGCCTCCCTGCGGTCCAACAATCTGGTGCCCAGGCCCATCTTCTCTCAGTTGTACTTGGAGGCTGAGCAGCAGCTTTCCTCTCTAGAAGGTAGGAGACGCATGCCTGTATTTCTTTTATTATGTGTTATATTAGCTGCAGAAATCCAAACTGCTCTCTTTTCTGTTCTGTGAGGAAAACAATATTGAGTCTAACAGAAAAAAATTAAGAGAAAGAGAAAATTGCACACAAATTCTTAACTTCACTTAATAGAAGTTGCAGGGATGCAAGTAATTATATGGTTGCCAGGACTGGAATTATTCTTCAGACTTAGAGAAGGATGCGTGCTGTGTTTGGCGGTTCTGAATTGATTGTTACTTCCTTCCTAATGAAAGGTTTGACATTTTGGCTTGGCCAGGTTAGACATTTTGCCATGGTTTTGCAGCTCACCTATGTATTTTTCTCTTTCCTCTGTGATTCATGACTGAATCCTTACGAAGTAGTCAGGTAGTTAATCTTTGTGATAAGTATCAGAGCACTCTAGAGACATTTTGAAAGCCAAGAACAAACCCTTAAAGATTTAGTATGTGACAAGAATAAAGTGTCTTCAAGTGTGGGGACAACTTAATTTTTTCCAAGGAATAAAATGCTTGTATAGTTCATCTTAAACTTATATTTTTAATAGCATTAAAAGTAATCTTGTAATTCTTAGAATTCTTTACTTTATAATCAATCCTTTGAATCCTGTAATTTATAACCCTACAAGGTTGTTACTGTTACTGAAGTTCTTTTTGTAAATTTGTATCTTTCACTTGAAGTTGTCCTAGATTGATTTACCTCCTGTTGCTGTTCATTCCATTTCAGCTCCTAGGGATCCTGGAGAGCTAGGCAGAGCTTCTCCATAGGGTTCCCAAGGCAGGAGGTCCTTACAGAAGTCAACCACCGTTTCGTTCTTCATAAAGAATGGCCAGTGGATTTGAACTGCTGACTTTTCAGTTAATAGTCAAGTGCTTAACTGCTGTGCCAGCAGGGCTTTGTTCACTTACCTATTGAAGTGAAAGAGGATCCAGTGTAAAATTTAAATTGATTGGAAAATATGCCAAGGGGCTGTCCTATGCTGGAGCAGTCATGCTGTGTGTGAGTATATAGTTGTATGCACCTGTGTGTATGTGTGTGTGTGTGTGTGTGTAGGTCGCGAGGTTGTGGGCTGGTTGGTGGCGTACACATAAAGAAAAGTGAGGCATGGAGATACGTGTCATTAAGGAGCCCTAACTTGAATCTCTGTCATCTGATCTGATAGTTCTTTATTGTAGTAAAGGGAACAAAGTAGGCTTTAAGGTTTGTAACTGTCCTTCTATCAGTGTTTTAAAGTATCTTTCCTTAGAGAATTCTGCAGATAACCCTAAGGTGGCACCTCTCTGGAGGTTCAAATGCATCAGCAGCTACAAGCGAGAAAGATGTACAATATTTTCTCATGTAATTTACAGCCTCGGGACCCACTCTAGGGTCAGCAATGAGTCAGTTCTGACTTGATGGCAGTGAGCTGAGTTTTACTGTTAAATCAACTTTCTAAACAGTATAGCTAAGACGTTAATAATACAGTTCAATTGTGGCTGAGAGAAATGAGATTATGAGTAAAACCTTGAATTAGATAAACCAGAAAGTCTCTGATTATTCACACAGAAAGCATCGATGTTTTGTGGTCCCAGAAATAGTACTGTAATATTGTGAGAAGTTAGGAAATAAGTGCAGACTATGTTACACGCTGTGTTTTAAGTCACCTGAGAGATTTTTGTGACATAGTGAATAATTGACTATCCATAGCTTCTGGCAGTATTAAAAATCTTTCTTGCTAATGAGAAATTAATATTAATATGGTACACTGAAATGGTCATTTATGGTCTACAAATGGCTTTCACCTCCACATGTTAAAGTTGTGGGATCCTTTGATCTGGAAAGATGGAACAGTGGTTGGAGTGCAGTCTAGAAGGAGTGCTCTAGTGTTGAGCTGTGCCCTTAGCTTTGGCAAGCCTTAGAGGAGTGGTGGTGGGTGGTTGGTGGTGGGTGATTGCACATAAAAATGAGGCATGTATAATCGGGGATATTCAAAGAAAGTAGGTAGAGTTCCTTGAGGAACTGAAATGTCCTTACACCTAAAACTCTGTTCCCCCACCTTTAGTTGGGAGTCTGACTCTTTCCCCCCTGACTCCTTACTGTTATTGTGTACCGTTGAGTCAGAACTGACCCATAGCTGACTATCCAGTGGATTTTCAGAGGCAGTAAGTCACATGGGAGGAGATTGCCCCTCCTCCCATGGAGCAGTTGGTATTTTTTTTTCCTTTTTTTTTTTTTTTCCCAGTTGGTGGTTTTGAACTGCATGCTTTTGTGTTGACAGCACACTTGCTTACTGCTAAGCTGTCAGTGCTCCCTCAACAGGCAGAGCATTCCAGAATAACTTTACATGTTCTGTTTTCAGTCCTCTTGTTGAATGCTGCGGGTTGCCTACCAGCGGCGTCAGAGGACTTGGCTGGGCATTTACATTGGTATGAAAGGCAGAGCAGACGTGCTCTGTGATTTTCCCATTTATCCAGCAAATATAATAGAGGAATCCTTACTGATCTTGTTTTTCTTATACTAAGGTTTGGGACTGGGAGTGAGGGGATGTGTTGAGGGGCTTGGAGTGGGAGGGGCAGACATTCGCTTTGCTAATTGGCCCCATAAACTAAGCACTCAGCTCGAGTCCCAGTTTTCTGCCTCATAAAACTTGGTGCAGACTGGTTTGTATATGCCTTGTCTGGTTTTGTCTGTCTGTCTCTCTTGTCAGGGTCTCTTATCTTATTGCTGTGCTTCCTCAGACAATAACTTTAAAGATGATTTTTATGGCCAGGGTGCTGGTATACTAAACACAGGTTGTATCTGTTAACATTTTATGTATTTGTGAGGGTGTTTTAGCAGGGGGACTTATTAGTACTTTGTTCTTTGAATTAGGGATCTTATCAGCCTCCTCAGCTTCTTCTTTCCAGCAGAAAAACGACATTTCAGTTGTTTTTCTAAGAAGCCGACATAGCTAAACAAGTACAACCTCTACATTTTAAGATAGATCTTTATTAGGTAAGGTGCCTGATACTGACTGAAAGCTTATCAGTTTGAACCCACCAGCTGCCCTGGGAGAAGGATGAGGCAATCTGTTGTAAAGAATGTAAAACGCTGGGGGGCAGGGTTACTGTGAGCTGGAAACACTTCATGGCAATGAGTTCAGTTTGGGTAATTAAACGAGACAAATTCCTATAGTTGCAGCCATTCAGAATGTCTGTGCTGTTACTTTCTTCTGTGGGGGTCAACACCAAGATTCAGGATGAGTATTAACATGAATAGCTGTGTGTTGCATGGAATAATGTGGAGCTTGTTAAGCTCTAGGTTCATATGTTTTATTACTAAAATCCTAAACTCCCCAATCCAGTTGGTTTTGCCTAATGCTGTTTTAAAGCCCTCCTCCCTCCAGAAGACCTTGGCAGACATGTCTGGCTTAGTCTGTTCCTGGTTAAGAACATCTCCTCACACTGCCTAACAGATCTCCTCAAAGGCCTTGGAATGTCTGATGGAGACCTTTGACCTTTAATCCTGCTTTCTTACTGACTGAATTCCGAGCTCTTTCTTTGACTTCCTGAGGCTTAGCACACTCCCCTTTCTTTCTTGCAAGAATCTGAATTCCTGCTCTTTTCGTCTTAGAATGGCGTGGAGACGGAGACGCGCTGCTCTCAGTGCTCTGAAGGCTCCTGCTTCGGTGGCTGCTGGCTTTAGTTCTCCAGGGATTTTCTGTCCCTTTCCCTCCATAATGTCATCCCCTCTGAGCCTCTAGGGTTCTGGCACTGGAACTAGTCTTAATTCTACAGACAGGGCTTTCTGTGCACAGGGCGGTCCCCACAGAGACCCTCCTGCATTGTGGCGCCTGGGGGTCTGGGAGTCACTCTTCCTTTATACCTTCTACTGAACACTCCACACCCCTTTAGTGGCAGGAAGAAAGCATCTAAACGTGGCTCAGAGGTTTATTTGCTTCCTCCTCCTGCCCTTCTTTCCTCTTGTAATCATTTTACAGTCTTCCTACCACCTTTAGGCCATCTAGACGCAGAAAGACAGTGACACCAAAATTCCTGCTTCAGTTCTTGCTGTGATCCTCTCAAGGTCATGTGCTCAGGTGTAATGGGTTGGATCCTGTCCTCTTAAAATATGTGTTCTAAATCCTAACCTCTATCTATTGTGTGTGATCTTATGGAAAGAGACTTTTGTTATGTTAATGGGACTGTGTCAGTGTAGATCAGGTTTGTGTGTGTGTGTGTGTGTGTGTTTAACATTTCTTTTTTGTTTTATTTGAGTCAAAATGAACAAATCATAGTTTTTATTCAACCACTCATAGACATTTTGTTTTATAACCTTAATTATAGTTGATTAATATAATGAATTTTAAATCAGGAAAGGTAATATAATGAATTTAAAATCAGGAAAGGTGTGTGAGAGGCTGAATCTTTTCTCCATACCTATTCAATCTGTATGTTGAGCAGGTCATTCAGGAAGCTGGACTTTATGAAGAAGAATGTGGCAACAGGGTCAAAGGAAGACTCATTATCAACCTGCATTATGTAGATGACACAACCTTGTTCCTGAAAGTAAGGAATGTTTGCTGCAGAAGATCAAAGACTACAGCTTTCAATATAGATTACATCTCAACATCTCAAGAAAAGAAATTCTCACCACTGGGCTGATAGATCCAGATGAACCTTTGCTACATGTTAGAGGGAGCAGAGACTGAAATTGTCAGTGACTTCCTCTTACTTGGATCCAGAGTCAACACGCTTGGTACCTGCAGTCAGAAGATAAGGAGATGTATTGCACTGGCAAAGTCCGTTGTCAGGGAACTCTCCAAATTGCTCAGGAGCAATGATATAACTCTTCAGTGTTAGTCTTCATGGTCAAAGGACCATGCACCTGATTCAGGCCTTGGTCTTTTGAATCACTTGTTATGAATCTGAGAGTGGAACTATGAATATAGATGAGAGAAGAAAAATTGTTGCTTATAAATTGATGGACTAGCCCATGAACTGCCAAAAGAACAAGTAGATATGTCTTAGAGAAAGTACAGCCGGAGTGTGACAAGACTTTGTCTCATATGCTTTGGGCATGTTATTAGGAGAGGGTATTCCTTAGAAAGGGACATCATGCTTGGACAGGTGGCGGATTGGTGAAAGAGAGGAAGACCTTCTACCAAATGGATTGACACAGTGCATTGGGCTTGATTGAGTGTGCCAGAGATGATGAGGATGGCACAGGATAGGACAGGGTTCAGATTTATTCATAGGGTTGCTATGAGTCATACTGTACTTGCTGACAACACAGTTAAGTATAAGGTCAATAATGAATTAACTGTAACATCTAGTTCAACGCTTAATATCATCCATGACCGTCACTTTATCAAGTGTCACTTTTGAGATCTCTGAGGAGCAGATTAGGCACAGAAGCACGTAAGCACAAATGGGGAAAGACTACTCAAGAACACGAGAAGCAGAAAGAGGTAAGAGCTCTCCCCCAGAACCAACAGAGGAAGCCCTCCCTCGAGCCACAGTGCTGAATTTGGATTACTAGCCTCCTAAACTGGGAAGCCCTCACAGCTCTGTTTTGAGGGAGCTCTGGTGGCCTAGTGGTAAGAAACTGCACTGCAATCCCAAAGGCACACAATTCAAATCCTCCAGCTGCTCTGTAGAAGAAGAATGGGCAGTTTTGGGGTAAGTTTTAACTCCTGACAACCACACCAACAACTGAAAACCTCAACAAGATGGATTTACTGTAACAATAAGTTCGGGTTTAGCAGAGATGATAAGGATGCCACAGGAAAAGGCCAGGTTCAGATTGTTGTTCATAGGGACACTGTGAGTTGTCAACTCAGTGGCACCTAACAACAACAGCAAGCAACAAACTATGAGAAAATAAACATGTACTTATTAAGTGAGATTTGATCCTGAAATCCTACAGTTAGCTTGTTGTTGTTATGTGCCGTTGAGTCGCTTGCGACTCATAGCGACCCTGTGTACAACAGCTCTAAACTCTGCTCTGTCCTGTGCCAATCTCATTGTCTCTGACACACTCATCCTGATTGCCCCAGTCACCAAATCAGTCCACCTCCCAGAGGGCCTTCCCCTCCTGCACCTGCCCTCCACCCTCCCAAGCATGAGGTCCTTGTCTAAGGACCTGTCTCTCCTTACAACATGACCAAAGTATGTCAGACGAAGCCTCAGAATCCTTGCCTCCAAGGAGCAGCCCAGTTTAACCCTCTCAAAGACGAATCTGTTTTCTTAGCAGTCCATGGTACCCTCAACACTCTTCTCCAACACCAAAGCTCAAAAGCATCAATTCTCCTTCTATCCACCATGGTCATTGCCCAGCTCTCTGACACCTAACAAGTGATTGCAAAGACCATGGCCTCTACCAGACGCACCTTAGTCTCCAGAGACACACTGTTGCTCTTGAGTACTTTAGAGAGGTCCCTAACAGCAGACTTTACTACCGCAATATGTCTTTTAATTTCCTGGCTGCTGGTGCCAAGAGTGTTGATTGTGGAGCCAAGCAGACTAAAGCTGTGAACAATCTCAATATCTTCACCATCCATCCTGATGTTGCCAGTTGGCCCAGTGGTGAGAATCTTTGTCTTCTTGACATTGAGAGGACAGTTAGCTTATGTTTCTCTTTTCCTGTGCCTGACTAAATCACCTCTAGAATACCCAGTGCCACTCTGGTACAGTATCTTCCCATAAATAGTTGCTGCAGCTCAAATAGTCTGAGTGCTCTTGTGCATCTAGTGCCTTGCTTTAAAGGGTAGAATCTGGACCACCTATCGGGTCAGGATGGTTTTGTGACCACACAGCAATGGTAGGTCTCAGTATGAAAACGTGAGCTTCCCAATTCACCATCAGATCTCTCTCCGTATCACATGTCCACCTTACTTACAGGTTAGTCTTCATTAACCTGAACCCACTAGAGTCAAGTAAAGAGAATATAGAAGTGACCACTAAGATACCAGTATTCGTAGAGGAGATAGAGAAATAAAAAGAACCCGCGTCTAGCCTGAATATCTGAACATGTCCGTAATGACCCTGCTCTGTAAAGAAAGTTGTAGGCTATGTATCAGATAGCATTTTACGACAGGTAAGAAAGATTTTTATCCAAAATGTCTAAGTTAAAAGGAATTAGAAGCACTAAACTTCAACAGCCTGGAGAATCCCTTGATAGGAAATTTTCCCTCAATGGTGCTGAGTTATAAATATGGCATGCATGACTGTTTGGGTTCAGATCAGCTGGGGGACTGTATCCCGAGCCCTTTTTCGGGATGTGGTATTGACATGAACAGAGATGAACCAGAGTAGAGACTGTTGCAGGAACCGAGTGTCTGGAAGGGAGGCAGGGAGAAGCTTATTGCAATGATAGAGACTCATGTGGAGAAGCAATTCCATGTGTCCTGAAATAATATCTCACTTAGGGAAGAAGAAAAAGGTTTCTGGGGAGCTCTGGTGGCCTAGTGGCAAGAAGCTGCACTGCAATCCCAGAGGAACACGGTTCGAATCCACCAGATGCTCTGCCGGAGAAGGAGGCGCAATATCCTCCTGTACCAGTCAGATCTGATTTGACGGTACACGCACACAAAATAATAAAAAATAATAATAAAAAAAAAAAAGAAAAAGGTTTCTGAAGAATATTGAACATACCATGGACTGCCAAGAAAACTAACAGGTCATTCTGGAGAGGGTGAAACCAAGCTGCTCCTTGGAGGCAAAGATTTTGAAGCTCTGTCTCACATATTTTGGGCATGTAGCCAGGAAGGTCCAGTCTTTAGAGAAGGACGTCATGCTTGGAAGGGTGGAGGGACAGTATAGGAGAGGAAGACCCCAGATGAGATGGATTGACACAATAACTGGGGTAATAAGAGTAAGTGTGTTAGAGATAGTGAGATTGGCCCGGGATAAAGCAGGATTCAGAGTTTTTGTGTATAGGATCGACTTGACGGCACATAACTACAACATCACGTCTGTCACTTTTCTAGAATGTCTTGGAAGGATGGCTGGTTTTATGATTTGCCTTTTTTTAAAAAAAGTTGGATATGTTTAAATTTCTAGTACTTACTCATGCGTTCTTTTCCTGAGAAATAGATGATAATGTATAATTTAATAGTTTTTGATGCTTATGTGGAGGCCAGGTACACTGTTTTATTTTGTTTCTAAACCAAGCAATGTAGTTTGGTGGTAAGACCATTTATTTGGCGTAACACACCTGGGAACATGTTGGCTGCTCTGTTTAGTAGTTAACTTGATAGAAGTTAATCACTGGACCTCTGAATCTTGGTTCTTTATTAGTGCCTTTTGCTATTGAATTGATGCTGACTCATAGTGACCCTGGGGACAGACAGGAACTCTGCCTCATTGGGCTTCTGAGGCTGTGACTTTTACAGGTGCAGACTGCTGTATCTTTGTGCCATACAGTAGCTGTTGGGCTGTTAGACTTTTTGGTTAGCAGCTAAGTGCTTAACTACTGCATCACCAGCTACTTCTTTCCTAAGGTGGCCTGGGTGTTAGACTATAGTACTTCCCAGGCACACAACTATTTTAGAATACCTAATATGTACGGGCAATACGATTGGCACAGGGTAGAGCAGGATTTAGGGCTGTTGTACATAGATAGAGTCGATATGAGTCGCAAGCGACTCGACGGCACATAACAACAACAAAATGTACAGCATTTAGAATGGCTGGTGGCCTACTGACAAGAAGCTATGCTACAATCCCAAAGGCCTGTGGTTCAAAGCTACCAGCTGTTCTGCAGGAGAAGGATGGGCATTCTCCTCCTGTGCAGTTAATTGCCTCTGAAAACCCACTGGAGGGTCCACTGTGGGTCATTTCTGACTGGATGGCACACAACAACGATAACAATAATAACAATATGGATACTGAGATCTTGGGTGGTGCATATTGTGAACACAGCTGCCAGCTGGAGGGCAGGAGGTTCATTTCTGCCTGGAGGTGCCACAGAAAAAGACCTGGCAGTTTTCATCTGAAACATGAGCTCTTGGAGCCACATCTATTCTGACACACATTGGGTCACCGTGTGTCAGAGTTCACAGCAACGTTTTTATTAATTCATTTTCAGTATGTCACGACTTTGTACTTAGTGCTTGTCAGCATTGTCTGAACTTTGAGTGCATGTGAGAGTGAGTGCATGTCTGATGACAAGAGAAAGAAATCTGAAGTCACGAGATAGGGAGGGAGCCCGTGTCTCTGCAGTGTGACTGTGGGCAAGTCATGCAATCTCAGTTTTTCCCTCTGTTACATAAAGCAGCATGGTCATGCTCTCTTGGGGTAGAACTTTCTTTTTTTAAAAAAAAAAAAGAAAAATTAATACTTTTTTATTTCAGTGAGAGTTTAGAGATCATTTTGATTTTTCCTTCAAGGGCAGTCATGTCTGATTGTCACTTTTTTTTAAAGGTCTGATTAATTATCATTAAATTTCATTGAGTACTTGTTAAGTGATGACTGGAATTAACTCTGGATTAATCTCTTAGATCTTGGAGCTTTGCTAAGCTTGCGGTTTTGGGTGGGATAAAGTTCTGGAGGACTTGGAGTAGCATCTGCTTGCCTGACTCGTCACTTTTCTTGCCCACTAATAGCTGGCAGCCATGTGGACAATGAGGAAGAGGAAGAAGAAGGAGAAGGCGTGCTGGAGTCGAACAGTCTCCTGAATTCCTACCAGATGCACCCTCCACCTGAAGGATCCTGCACCACAGATGGTAGGACTTTGCTAGCCCCCAGGATGAGCTGAACCCTGAGCGTGCTGCCCAGTGACTGTAAGAGGGCTGATGGCCAGGCCTGGGCCTTGGGTCTGCTGTGAAGGGGTCCTGTTAGTTCCGTATCACTGAAGTATAAATCTGACCGATGATCCTGTTCCAGCATTGAGTATACCACACTATAGGGCTCGGAAGTCAGGGCCACAGCCTCTCAGCAGTATTTGGAAAGCCTTCATTTTATAAATAGCTTGGGAATCCAAAAATTCTTTTCTGTATCTTATTTGAGAATTGGAATATATTTTCCCAACTCAGGCTTGATTGCCCAACTCTTTCACTTAGGCTTAATTAGTAAGAATAATCATCCCCATTTATTAATACTTACCTGTTTTATAAGGGAGCTCTGGTGGCCTAGTGGCAAAGGATTGTGCTGTCAACCCAGAGCCACCTGGTTTATGTTTATTTGCTACTCTGAGGGAGAAAGATAGGCGGTTGTGTGTGATTTACTGCCTCTGAAAACCCGCTAGTCACTATGAGTCGGTTCAGATTCAATAGCACATAAAAACCGCCACATTCTGTTCTAAAAGCATATATGCTTGGATGGAAAAAGGATTACCTTCAGTGACTGGGGTAATCGGGATGGGTGTGTCAGAGGCAGTGCGATTGGCACAGGATAGAGCAGGGTTTAGGGCTGTTGTACATAGGGTCACTATGAGTCGCAAACGACTCGAGGGCACATAACAACAACAACAACAAATCATAATAAGAATAAAAAAAATCTCTCAGGTGGTTGGTTTGTACTGTTGAGTTGGACCCGACTCATAACTGACCCTCCAGCCTGGTTTCAGAGGCAGGACATCACGTGGGAGGAGATTGCTCATCTTTCTCCCATGGAGCAGCTGATGGATTCATCCGTGCTCGAGACTCAGAGTTACTGTTACTAGGTGCAGTTGAATTGATTGTGACTCATAGCTCCCTCCTGAACAACAGAATGAACTGTGTGTTATAGCACAGTCACTGCAGTGCTGGAGCTTACTGTTAGAGTCATTGTGCCAGTCATTGTGTTGAGGGTCTTCCTCTTTCTCATTGACCTTTACTTTACCAAGTATTGTGTCCTTCTCCAGGGCTCATCCCTCCTGATAACATATCCAAAGGCTATAAAACAAAGTCTTAATGTCCTTAGTTCTAAGGAACATCCTACCTGACAGATATATTTGTTCTTCAGAGAGTCGTTTAATTAATAGTAAAGAATATTGAAAATTTTTTATTTTATTTTAGTGAAAGTTTACGGGGACTTTAGATTTCCATTCATTCATTTTTGCACACTTTCCTCCCTTCCTGCTTCTCCCGCCCACTCCAGTTCACCTTTGCACACCCATGTTTATCGCTGCTTTGTTCGCAATAGCAAAGAGCTAGAAACAACCTAAGTGCCCATCAGCAAATGAATAGATAGAGAAGCTGTGGTATATTCACACAATGGAATATTATGCTGCATTGAAAAACAAGGAACTCATGAAATATTATGCAAAATGGGTGACCCTGGAGGACATTATGCTGAGTGAAATATCTCAGTCATAAAAGGACAAATACCACAGTTGTAAAGCGAGTTTGACATTGGAGTTGGGGGGAAATTAAGAGGGGATAAATAATGTATACTGCATTGAAACAGATGCGGGAGAGAACTGTTGAGATGGAATATATAATCAGGTATTATTGTCATGACAAGAGTCCAGAATGAAAGCTGCATAGTGGAGTGGACTGAGGAGAGATGAGGGAATGTATAACAATGAAAGTTTTTTTCAACTTTTCAAAGTATACTTAAAATTTAAAATATATTGAATATTCTTCACCAACTGCACAATTGAAAGGCACCAATTTTTCAATTTTCACTCTCCAGCTTTCACATGGAGGTAGTTGGACACACTGTGACTTGGGTTAGGTGTCTCTTAGTCCTGAAAGTGACATCTTCCCTCTTTACCACTTGGGAGAGGTCTTTTGAAGCACATTTGCCCAATGCAGTGTATCATTTAAATAACGGAGAATTGGTGTCATTTCCTGACTTTGCCACTTAAAGCTGGCAGCCTCTCTGCGTGTTGGTGAGTTCATCTGTCTGTTGCCATCCTATATCAAGAGGTGTCAATTAGTTGTTTAGCAGGTTAATTAAAGTGATTATTGCAAACCTGCTCTGGAAATGCAAAGGTAAAAAGTGCAGGAGATCCCAGTATAATGTGGGGGTGGGTTTTGGTATACAGGTGAGCAAATAGTTTGCACACAGTGTGGTCTGTGCCAGCGTGGGTGGTTAAGTTGGGGGTGGGGGGTGGGAGCAGAGGAAGGCTTCCTAAATCAGGTAGGCAGTTTAGGGAAACCTTCCTGGGAAAAGTGGTCCTTTTATCTGGATTTTATATAATCAGCCATGAAATCATGAGGATGGAAAAGTTCATAAGTTCCAGAGAGGAGACAGCAGGTCCAAGAGTTTAGAGTGGTGAGAATGTAGCCCATTTGGGCACTACGAATACTTTACTAAAGTGAGTCAGTTGTTGCTGTGTCCCAATGAGTCAGAACCCACTCATAGTTGACCCTCTATTGGGTTTTCAGAGTCGGTAAATTGCATGTGAGAAGATTGTCTGTCTTTGTCCCACAACTAAAGTTACCAGCTACCTTAATGTGGAATGGCAGGGCTTTGAAGTGATCAGGCTGGCTTGTGGAGGCCCCTGAGCCCTGATGGTAGCCTGGACTTGACTTTGTGTGTGATGACTGGCAGGGATGCTCTTGGCCCTCAGTGAGCCTGTTAATTCCAGTAAAAGAGAAATCAGTACAGGTCTCTTCACAAGACAGGGCTTCTAGTGTTCAAAAAACCATCTAATAAATCTAAGGGAATGTCAAACTCTCTTATCTTTATTGTAGCAATTTTTAAAAATATCCAAATAAATGCAGCAGACACCGTGCCCTGC
This sequence comes from Elephantulus edwardii, assembly GCF_000299155.1. Taxonomy (NCBI): domain Eukaryota; kingdom Metazoa; phylum Chordata; class Mammalia; order Macroscelidea; family Macroscelididae; genus Elephantulus; species Elephantulus edwardii. The sequence continues at coordinate 34,773,070 of NW_006399759.1, read as the reverse complement.
TGCTTCCTCCTGCCTCTTCAGGGGCAGCATTGTGTACTGGGAAGAGCTTAGGACCTGGAGTTAGAAGACCTCTAGGATGTGTAACCTCATCCCTGAGGGCTTCACTTCCCAAGCTGATGAAGGCGGTGAACCTAAACCAGAAGTTGGACCTGGTTTGCATCCTAGTTCACCTCTTCCATCTCTAAGCAGTTTAACTCTTCAGGGCTTTAATTTCCATATCCTTAAACTGATAACAGTAGTACTTTCTAGGTTCCAGAGGTCTCTGGTGGCCTAGTGGTAGGTTAGCTGTGCCATGATCTCAAGGGCACATGGTTCAAATCCACCAGCTGCTCCATGGGAGAAGAAGGGACAGTCTCCTCCAGTGTGATTTAGTGTGATTAAATCCCGCTGGAGGGTCAGTGATGGTCACTTCTGCCTTGATGGAAAACAACAACAACAACAACAACAACAACAACAACAGTACTTTCTCATAGGCTTTAAAGGCTTATCTCAGTCTGGTAAGGTGCTGAGTTCCTGCCCTCCTCCTAGGATCAATTGAGAGGACTTGGAGGATATGGGTTGTAAATTGTAAAGCATTTGTACATGCGAGAGGAGCATCTTTTAAAATTCTGTAGTTTTTCAGGGAGTTCCTGGGCTCATCAAGGTCTACCTTAAGCTCATTGTTTTAGGTGATGTTGTTTATCGCTGAGTCAGAACTGACACATAGCTGACTCTTCAGTGGGTTTTCAGAGGCAGCTAATCGCATGGGAGGAGACTGTCCATCTTTCTCCCATGGAGCAGCTGGTGGATTTGATCACATGCCTTTGGGATTGTAGCACAGCTTCTTACCTCTAGGCCACCAGAGTTCCCTGTTTTAGGTAAGAAAGCTGGAAAAGGCACTGGTCTGACTGACCAAGAACAAGTTCCTATAAAAGGCTTATCAAAACAGGTTTTAACGCTTTCCCCTCTTCTCCTTTCTGTTTTTCAACTACTTTTTAAAAACTACCTCAAATGTTTTATGGAGAATTATAAGTAAAAGTTCTGAACAGTATTGTAACGTATAGTTGAAAGATCTTGATGACAATGGTTTTAAAGTTCAAAAAGGAATAGCATGAAGCATCTCACTCTGCTCATAGGTCTTCCCTGTCCTGTTACCAGTTTTCCTCCCAAGAGGCAAACAGAATTGCTAGTTTATTATTCTCTTATTTTTAACATTTGCCTGTTTCTATCAAAGTAAAACAGAAGATACTGAAAAATTGACTTGTCATTTCTTACGTGCTTATCTTATACACATTTAATTTGCCTTCGTTTGTTTATAACTCTTTTCCCATTGTGACTCATTTGCCCATTTGAGTGTATTAACTAGACAGTAGTATTGATGGCCTTAGAATTAGCATGCATGCATGGTGTCATGAAAAACTAGGATATACAAAATTTGTCCGTCCCAGAGACAAGGACTGTTCCTGACAACATGAGGATGTTTTGTCCGTGTTCATTCTTGTTCTGCAAAGGTCGCTCTGAAGTGTGACTCTTCCTCCTAGGGTTCTGCCAGGCGGGGAAGGACTTGCGCCTTGTGTCCATTTCCAATGAGCACATTGACGTCCCTGCAGGCTTTCTCCTCGTGGGGGCCAAGTCCCCCAGCCTGCCCGACCATCTCCTGGTGTGTGCAGTTGATAAGCGCTTCTTGCCGGATGACAATGGCCACAATGCTCTTCTTGGTAAGTTTCTACCCTGCCCTTCCTTGTGGCTCTGTCTGCATCAGGAGGGTGAGTCAGGTATCAGGTATCAAGGGAATTCTCAGGTGGTGCAAATGGTCAGCATGCTCAGCCATTAAGCAAAAAATTGGTGTGTGAGTCCACCTGGAGAGGCTCTTCAGAACCACAGTCAGCCTTTGACAACCTAGTACAGCCGTTCTCCTCTGTCAACACATGGGACTGCTATGAGCCAGAATCAACTCATCAGCAACAGTCGTCTCGATCACAGTGAAAAGGTGTTGGAAGTAGTGAGAATTGAGCTCTCTTCAAAGCATGTCTGTCAGAATGCTAGACACCCTAGTTATGTTTTTAAGATCAGACTATTTCTTCCTAGAATAGAAGGCTAATAATCTCTCTTTTAAATGGATACTGCCTTCCTATAGACTGTGTCTAATTCAATGATTTTTTTCCCCCTGCTTTTTAAAATGGTTTTAAATTTTACACTGGTTTGCATACAAATTTGTATATGTTGTGTTTCATACATTCCTTTAACATTAATTTTTTTCTTTTTTTTTTTTTTGGTTGATTTTAATGAAAGTTTACAGCAACTTAGGGTTTGCATTCATTCATTGTTGCACTTTTCTCCCTGACCACCCGCTCCCCCAATTAACTTTTCTTCTTGATCAGTAAAAGAAAAATATTTTCATTGCTATGCAGTCCCTCCCCCACGCTCACTACACTGTAAAGCCTTCAAGACTCCTGTCATGACAATAATACCTAATCATACATCCCTTTAAAACAGTTCTCTGCCTCATCTGTTGCAATGCAGTATACATCATTCCTCCCCTTCTTCTCTGCCTTCCCTCAACTCCAGTGCCAGTCAGTAGTGACCCTATACAATATTTGTCCTTTTTTTAAAAAAAAATTTTTTTTATTAATTTTAATGAACATTTACAGAGATTTTGGATTTCCATTCATTCATTGTTGCCCTTTTCTCCCTGCCCAGCCCTCTCCTCCCAGTTCACTTCTCTCTTTGAAAAGTAAAATTCTTTCATTGGTATACAATCCCCTCACCGCCCAAAATATTTGTCCTTTTGTGACTGAGATATTTCACTCAGCATTATGTCCTCTAGGGTCATCCACTTAACATTGTATTTTATGTTCCTTGTTTTTCAGTGCTGTGTAGTATTCCATTTTATGAATATACCAGAGCTTCTCTATCCATTCATTTGTTGGTGGGCACTTGGGTTGTTTCCAACTCTTTGCTATTGTGAACAGAGCCGCAATAAATATGGGTGTGCATAACATTAACTTTTTTAAAGCTTTCTAGTCATCAAAGCTTTACATAGTGCCTACCTGTGTTAGGAATAGGACTCAAAAGTAGGGTGCTCTGGTGGCCTAGTGGAAAGAAGCTGTGCTGCAATCTGAAGGACTGAGAGCTTGTTCCAGAAATCAGAAGGCAATCAGAGAATAAGGCTGAGTGCTTGTTCCTGAGTGACTGCTGGGTATCCTCTTGTTTCCTCCTGGGTTTATTTGATAGCTTCAAGGGGTGTTTGGCATTATTGCAGTGTTTTAGGTGGGCTTGGACTTAATAAGACATTTCCTTAAGGACACATAAGTAAAAGAGAAAGAGCTAGGATTCAAACTCAGGTATTCCTAATTCCAAATTCTGTATGCTAACTACCATCTTTTGGCTAAGGTCTGATGGAGAAAGCTCAATTTCCCCTGTCAGCGGCCAGCATCACTAACCTGTGATCTCTTTTGTAGCCCTTGGCTTGCTAAGGGTATAACTTCAGTGCTGAGCTGAGCCACACTTTGCTGGGCCTGGCTCACATTTACTCACATGACATTCATTGAGCTCCTGCTATGTGCCAGGCAATGTGTTCAGCTCACTTTGGCACTAGTGGAGCCGAGAAAGGCAAGGTGAATAAGAATAGCTAAGGACATACCTCAGTATACCCAAGGCTTAGACTAATAGACCAGAGCTCTGGGTTTCAGATCCCTGTAGAACATATAACCCTCCCTGTGTCTCAGTGTCTTTATTCTTAAGTGAGAGGGTGATGTCCATGTGCTGCCAGGACTCCAGCAGCCTGCCTGGTGACTCTGGGTCTGCCCTCTTCTTCTGGTCCGAGATCTTGTTGGACAGAGGCTTCATAATCTTTCTCTCACATTGCCATCAAGTGGGAACTGACTCATAACTGATCCACCAGCAAGTTTACAGAAGGTATAAATCACACAAGAGGAGATTGTCCATCTTTCTCCTGAGGGGTAGCTGGTGGATTCGAACCACCTGTCTTGGGGTGCAGCTCCTTACCTACTAAGCCATTTTCTGTAGCACTAGGAACCATCTATGTTATGGAAAAAACTTACAAGTTACAGAAAAGAAAAATCATAATTTCTTTCATATTTTCATGGCAAGAAGCTGGTCAGCTATTTTGAAAGTCCATGCTTCGAATTCACCAGCTGCTGTGCCGGAGAAGGATGGGCAGTCTTCTCCTGGGATTAACTGCCTCTGAAAACCCGCCAGAGGGTCAGCTGTGGGTCGGTGTCGGTTCCGACTCTATGGTACACAATACCCACACCACCACCACAATTTAAATTTCTTATTTTATGCCTGATGAAGCTCCAAATCCTGAGCAGATGCATTGCCTTCAGTGAACGGTTACAGAGCACATTTAAGTGTGAGGCACATGGACGCCCTGAGGGGTTGGGAGGGGAGTTGGTGCTTAACTAGTTGATTAACTAGAGAGGAAAAAGAAATGGTTCCTGCTAGGAAGGCAGTCAGGGGAGAAACCCTTGCGGCAACTCCAAAGTGAAGCAGACCAGAGGTATAGATGCACTTCTGGGACAGAGACAGGGAGAAAAAAAGTCTTAGTCAGCTCTCTTGTTTAGTCTAGTCCCTGGGTTTACTGCCATTAATCCTTTAAAACAAGTGTAATCCTAGGAGAACTCACTCATTGCAAAGACTTGAGGGGGTCCCATCTGTCTCAGATTGAATTTAACATATGAAGACCACCTGTGATAAAGATGTGTTGAGAAGACATCCTCTCCAGCCTGTCCAGTAGCTTGACCAGTGTTTGAGCTGACCCTGTCTGGAGATTTGTCTAAATTCCATTACTTTGTGACTGTAAAGGAATTGCAAGGGTAATAAATCAAGGAAGTGCTGCATCTTGCAATGAGAGAGACGAGAAACTTGCAGTTCATTCATTGCCGGGTTTGTAATAGCTGCGGCCCCTCCAGCAGCGGGTGTAGAGGAAGTAGTATCTTTGTTAATTGCTTGCCAAAAAGCCATCTGAAATGGATAACAAGGGCTGGTTGGTAATAACTGATGCTTTCTTCTTTTAAAATAACTTGATGCTCTCAGCTCAGCTTGCCACTTAACAAGGTTAGGTTTCCTGCAATTAATCGTGATGGCTGCACAGGGCTTGGTGGTCCTTCCTGCAGGCTGTCAGTGGCCGGAGTTCAGCACTTTTTAGTGACCTATAAAGTTGAGGCTGTGGAGTATCTTGAATGTCAGAGCTTTTAGCTTGTCTTTCTGGCCTGAAACCGCTTTGCTTCTATGATTTCTTGTTGTTTTTAGGGACCACAGAGTTGATGTCAAGTCATTGACCCTTGTGATAGGGTGGATCTGTTCTTGTGAGATTTATTTGGCTGTAGTCTTTACAGGAGTGGATCAACAGGTCTTTTCCTCACAGACTTGTTGAATGACCTTAGACTACCAGCTAAATGCTCAACTGTGCAGGCCAGTGATGAAATCCTGTGTCTCATTCTATTCTTTAACCAGTGAGGTCCCTGTGAATTGGAATTAACTTGATAATGAGTTTAGTTGGGGTTTTAACCCTCTTCCCATGATTTAAAATGAAAGGAATCTTAGTAACTGATTCAACTGAGAAATTTTGTCTAAAAAAGACAAAAGATTAACATCTGCACATGTATTTTCAGTTTTTGAGGGTAACTCATCTAACGTCGCCCTGTTAGCCATAGTTGAGTATGCCTTGTCCCTCCCGTGCTGTGTCCCTGCTCTCATTTCTCTCATGATGGATGGGACTTCCCAATTCCTGGACGATGAACCTTGACAGCTTCATGTCTCTCACTTGCTGCCCGGTGCACAGTCTCATACATGCTTTTGAGTCTTTTCATGCTTATGCAGCAGATAGCAAACAAAAGAGCCTCAGTTTCTTCTGAAGTTCTACTTTCAGTGAAATAAGTAGGTAATTTTTCTACTTTAGTTGGAAGCAGGAGTGTCATCCACCTCCTAAACAACTTGCCTCTGGAAACTCTATGAACTTTAATAAATGTTGTTAGTTGTAGAGAGGCTTCAGGCCTTTTGTTCATAGGGTCGCTGTGAGTCGTGGTCGATCTGAAGGCAATCAACAACAACAGTTAGAATTTGGCCAAATATTAAGGCATAAGCGTAGCAATGGACATTTTTCACCACTCATTTGTTATAAGTTATGTTTATCTGTAAAAATGGAAAGAAGTTTTATTAATTCACTGCACCTCATTAATCTCACCCTCCACCCCTTTTCTTGTGACAGGAATAGTAGAAATCCAAAAAGTGAAAAAGGAAAATAATTGCCCTACTACCCTTGAATATCTGACTTTATTTTCTACGTTTTTCCTCCCACTCTCATCCATGTGGGCATTTGAAATTATTTTTGCAAACTTGTAGTCACAGCATAGATGTAATGCTGGATTCTGGTTTTAAACTTCCTTGAGCTCCAGTGAGCCAGAGATGCTTCTATTCTTCCCCTGAAATCCCCACGCATTGTCGGGGACCAGATGGCCAGCTAGCTGGAATGGCAGGTGCCTGCCTGGGACAGTTCATTTTAAGAAGCACAGAGGTCAGTGCCTGCGAAGGCCCTTCCTTGTCTTCAAGGCCCATTTCAGATTTCACCTTCCCGGGAAATCATCCTGGGTTCCTGCCCTGACGTAATCCTGCCTCTTCCTCTTTCTCCTCATACAACATTGTACCCAGAAAGCAAACCCAGCTTAGGTGATATAGTTGCTTAGGAGCTTCTTTTCTTGAAGCATTTGACTCTCCACCTAGAAAAGGGGGGAGTGCTATATTAATTTGTCTTGCTTTCCTGAGAATGAAGGGAAGCTGTGTATGATGTTTTTCACAGGCTCAGAAATGCTACACAAATGTGAAGAAATGCAGTTGTTGGCACTTCTGATTAATTTATGTCATTGCCTAAACAAATTGCTTATTTACATTCTGTCTATCCATTCCTCCTACAAATCAGAGACCATGTATTTGTATCTATGTTCTCCTTGGAGGACCTAGCTTAGTTATTAGCATAGGTTTTGAATGAGTGGTCAGAACATTTGTGCTCAGACATCACTGTCACATTTACGGGGTTGTTTGTTTTTTGCGTGGAGGGTTGATGGCTTTACCAAGTGGTGGCTGTGCTGGAGCAGCCCCTAGAACAAGGCTTTCCAGAGCAGAGGGTGAGTGGCTGGAGGCACCCGTGCTCCCAGGAAGTTATGAGACAGAGGCAGAGGGGCCAGCAGGGCTGGTCTGTGACTACTCCTGGTAGAAGCTGTCAGCTGTGGCCCCTTTGAACTGTGGTTCTGGAGGGCAGGATCGGGCAGTTGGCGGGCTGCCCGGGCCAACCCCGAGGATTGAAGTGGATAGTTATCCCCTCTGCTCTACAAAAGTGGGGTCCACAAGCAGTAAACGTGGGCTTCCTCAACTAGCCTGCCACAGCCATCTACTCAGAGGCCACCTGCCGAGTTCTCACCTGTGGATGCTTCAAAGAAGAACCATAAAATTTTTGGTTAAAAGCACAGAATCTGTTTTGGGGAGGTGGAACCATTTCCCCTGAGCACATAGCCCTGTGAGAGACTATGCACTTCATTAGGGTCAGACTTCATTCCCTTGAGCCCTACTGCACTTGTCCTTAACAGAGTATATATCTTCAAGTAGATAAAAAGACATTGAGCATTAGATACTGGCAGGGACACTAGGCCCTTGTAGTTCTCCTGCATGGAGGGGATATGGCAGAAAATAATGGTTCAGATCCCAACTCCACACACTCTCTGATCCTCGAGTCCTGCATTTGTAAGCAACACTACTAATTGTTTTATAGAGTGTATGTGTGTTTCAGTGCTTGGCATGTGAGAGGTGTGCAGTAAATGTTAATTCTAATCTAGTTTATTGACCTGGTGGTAAGGAGCTGGTGCTGCCAACCCAAAGGCACGTGGTTCAAATCTACCGGCTGCTCCGTGGGAGAAAGATGGTTAGTCTCCTCCCATGCAATTTACTGCCTCTGAAAACTCGCTGGAGGGTCAGCTATGAGCTATTTTTCTAACTTGATGGTACCTGAGATTTGATTAATCTGTCCAGAGTCATATAACTTGTGAGTCAGGATTTGAATTCATATTTCATTCTCTAGGTCCCGCCCGCTCCATTGCAATGAAGCTATATATAGGGAAAGAGTTTAGACAAGAGCTTGCTTTCTAAGAGAAGTGGAGAGCCTAGTTCTGAGACTGCCATGTACATATTCCATGTTTGTTACACAAATGCCACCTACAGCTGCCTAAACATTGCCAAATAGGCCTGCAGAAGGATCACACAGAGAAGTTATTTATGGTTATTAGAGGTGAATTTTTATGGGATATTTTCTATGGTATAGTATATTGAAATACTAATTTACTTCAGCTCTGGACATTCATGCTTGGCAGGAATTTCAGGATACTGCATGGAAACTACGCTTCCTAGGCTTGAGGTCTAAAGATACTGACTCCTAAGGACCAAGTATGAGACAGATGGTTAATGTTGACTGCTAGTGGGAAAGTTCCTCTGGAAATGTCTCAGAAAGAAGATCTACTTTTGAAAAGTCAGCTGCTGAAAACCCTGGGGAGTGTAGGTAACCCAGGGTATAGGTAATATAAGAGCATGGAGTCAGAAGCAATGTAAAGGCAATTGCAGAAGCCTCCAGGTAGATTACGGAGGAGGATGGTTCAGTATTTTATTGTATCTCATGAAAATATTTTGCTACTTTTCAAATCTTTTCTTGAAGAGTTAGAATTACTCATGTGTTTGAGTGAAATAACAGACCATCCCTCCCACCCCCCTCATTACCCAGCCACATCCCCCACCTCCCTCAGCTGCCTCAGGGCAGTTTGTAAGCAGGCATGTGGTTTTCTTGGTTGGCCCCTTGTGACCGTTCTCTCTGGGATCACTTTTCAGAACAACGAACAACCAGTTTTATGGACCAGAAGGTTTACCAAAGCAGAACAATTGACTGATTTCCTAAATATTTACTGTACCAAGAAGCCCTGTGTTCCAGCTTTTGTTTCCGAAGCAAAAAGGGAGATTTTTTTATAGTCTGTCATTGGAACGATAGTCCCTTAGCCCACGTTTCTCTTGGAACGAAGACCTTATATAGTCTCCATAGTTGTGTCTGGAAGTGGAGACAGTGCTAATCTTTGCACACTGCTTTTAGCATCCTTGGTCTTGCAATTCTATTATTTGCTCATTAACCAGTCAGTATCTCTGTTTAGAGCACTCTGAAGATTTCTTAGGGCTTTCTTCCTAGAGGCTGGAGCACTGGTGGCCTAGTGGATAGGGTGTTGTGCTTTGAGCCAAAAGGCAGCCAGTTCAAATCCGCTAGCTATTCTATGGGAGAAAGATATATTCTACAGCCTCTGCAGATCAGCTGTGAGCTGATTTCAGTTCAGTGGCAAGGAGTGTGAGGTTTTTGAGTTTTATTCTTAGAGGAGCCCTGGTGGTGTTTTGTTGCTGGTTAAGCATTGGATGACTAACTGAAAGATTAGTGGTTCGAACCCATCAGCTTCTCAGAGAAAGATGAGACAGTGTCCGTAAAGTATTACAGCCTCAGAAATCTCATAGAGCAGTGTTACTCTCTTGCAGGGTCACCGGGGAGATCTGTTGGCCTTGTAAGGAATTACACTGCTAACCCAAAGGTAGGCAAGTTGAATCCACCAGCTGGTTTATGGGAGAAAGGTGGGAAATCTGCTCTGGTGCTATTTATAGCCTCTGAGGACCCACTGGAAGGTCAGCTATGAGTCAGTTCTGACTTGATGGCATGTAACAGCAGCATTGGTCACCAGAGAGCTCTGGCGGTGTAGTCCACTGGGAGTTAAACAACTAATGACAAAGTGCTATCTACCTGGCAGTTCGGATCCATCATAATTACTCGGCAGAAGGATAGGTGATCATCTCATGCGATTTATGGCCTTCAAAAACCTTCTGGAGGTTCAGCTGTGAACTGATTCTGACTTGACAACAGGGAATTCACACTTTTGTTTTATGGAGTCACAGTGGGTCAGATTCAACTCAATGGCAATGGAGTTTGGAGGGGTTTTTTATTTTTGTTTTTGGATTACAGTTGAGCTGTGATAATCTCTAGGTTCTCAGGTTGACAATAAATGAATGTTATGTGCCTGCGACTCATAGTGACCCTATGTACAATGGCCCTAAACCCTGCTTTATCCTGTGCCGATCTTATTGTCTCCAAAACACCTACCCCTGGTACCCCAGTCGCTGAATCAACCCAGTTTATTGAGGGTCTTCTTCTCACACACTGTCCCTCCCCCATCCCAAGCATGATGTCCCTTTCCAAGGACTGGTCCCTCCTTGCAAACATGTCCAACGTATGTCAGATGGAATTTCAGAATCCTTGCCTCCAAGGAGCAGCCTGGTTTAACCCTCTCCAGGATGAACCTGTTTGTTCTCCCAGCAGTCCATGGTATATTCAATCCTCTTCTCCAGCACCACAGCTCATAGGCATCAATTCTCTTTCTATCCTCCCTAGTCATTGTCCAGCTCTCTGATGCATAGCAAGTTATTGCAAAGACCATGGCCTGTATCAGGAACACTTTAGAATCCAGATTATCATTGCTCTTCAGTACTTTGGAGAGGTCTCTAACATCACACTTTCCCAATGCAATACATTTTTTTAATTTCCTGGCTGCTGGAGCCAAGATTACTGATTATATAGCCAAGCATACTAAAGCTGTTAACAATCTCAGTCTCTTCACTGTCCATCACGATGCTGCCAATCGGCCCAGTAGTAATGCATTTGAATTATTACTTAAAAGAAATTACTTGAGAGTATATGTGGAAATCTTAAAGTGCCAAGTTTTGTGGTTATGTCTTTCTTTCCTGATAGTTGCCCACTTCCTCATACGTGTGGGGTGTTAGCCACCACCCAGACTCACCCTTCATATAGACACAACTCACACATACATACATGGAGTCACAACATGGTCCCAGTGCTCTGGAAGAATAACATAATTAAGGGGAAAAACTATATGTTTTAATAACTAGAACACGAAGGGAAAAGATACTACAAGTGCCATCTGAGGGATATAAATAGCTTTTTGACTTTGGAGAAAGGAGAGACTCACTCTTTGGGTGGCGGAAGGCCCTGAGGAGGAGCAAAAGTATTTGAGCTAGGCATTGAGTGATGAGCAGGATCCAAGCAAGTGGGGCTTCAGGGAGGAAGAGTTGAAGCCTGGATAAACAGAAGGTTCGTGGGAATGAGGGAGAGGCTCTTGGGAGTTGGGAATTCGGAATACCAGAAAGAGGAACAGGAAATAAAGCTGAGATGAAGATTGGAGAGGATCTGGGGAGCCTTGAATGCACTGCGTATGAGTCTGGACTTCATCCTCATTCAGGAATTAAATTCCATCCTGATGTGATTTCAGAGCAATAGGTCAGCTTGCATTCTTGATTCTCAGAGTTCCCAGCGGAGACTTTGCTATTCTGATGGGTTCTGTTGATTAAACTGAGTTATCTGTGACAACTATGCTATTCTGATGGGTTCTGTTGATTAAACTGAGTGATCTGTGACAACTATAATTAATAGCAGGACTGTCCCTGATTCTCTGTTGATGTTAGTTTTCTTCTTTTCCTTCTAAAGTAGGGAAATACAGTGCATAGCGTTTTAAGTTTCTTTGGTGTCTTATATGTTTGCTCTGGTACAGAAGGAATAGGATTCTGGGAGGTTCATTTGAGAAGGTTAAATTATCCTATACCTATCCTATGAAGCAGGACTGGCATCCACTTCCTAAATGGCATGCCTCTGGAAACTCTATGAATTTTGGTAAATGTAGGGTCCACTATGAGTTGTGCTCTACTCGAAGGCAATCAGCTACAACAACAACAACAACATCCTATGTCTAGTCTAAGACATTTATTCTTATTTCAAAAGTCTTTAGGGGACTATAATTTACTTAAAATGTATGGAAGGATCCAGTAGATTTCTATGGGGTAGACGTTTGTTCCTGTGTAGAGATCTTATAACTGACTGATGCTATTTTGAATAGTAGTCAGAGACCTCAGTGATATGCTTACAGCAGAGTTTATGTTATGCACAGCCATGTGACCCTTTGGCTCAAGTTGAAATGACCTTTGAAAAACTTGTCAGCCAAGAAATATGATAAAATAGATTAGTCTCAACATTTCTAGCCTCAGGCTTTCCCCTACCAAAGGACCTTGTACCCACGAAAACCAGACATATCAGTGGGCTGAAGCAAGGCCTTAAGGAAGGCCTTTTTGAGATAGTGAAGAACATTCATCACATAGAAAAGTCAGGTCATTGTTTCTCTCCATTGTTGTTGTTAGGTGGCGTCAAGTGGACTCTGACTCACAGCAGCCTTGTCAACAAGAGATGAGAGCACTGCCCTGTCCTCTGCCATCGTCTCCATCCCCTGCATGCTCAGCCTGTTGTCACTGCCCATCTCAGTGAAGGTCTTCCTCTCTTTCCCTGACTTTCCCCCTTTCTTCACTACTAACTAATCATTCTAATGACTACATTTTGAATAGGATTTAAACTTGTGGATCTAAGTAAGATGACATCAATGACAGTTTTCAATTCTTTGACTCTCATGATGTTGCATATTGGACCAGTGGTAAGAACCTTTGTTTTCTTGATGTTGAAATATAATCTATATTGAAAGCTGTAGTCATTCATCTTCGACAGTAAACATTTCAGGTCTTCTCGCTTCAGCAAGTCAGGCTGTGTCATCTGCGTAACGCAGATTGTTGATGAATCTTCCCCTGATCTGTATGCACATTCTTCTTCATAGAGTCCAACTTCATGAATTGTTTGTTCAGCACACAGATTTGATAGGTATATAGAAAGGATACAACCTGGATGCACACCCTTCCTGATTTTAAAACATGCAGTGTTCCCTTATTCCTTTTGGATAACAGCTTCTTGGTCTAGTTAGGTATGGATTTTAGGTGAGCATAAGTGTTCTGGGATTGCCATTCTTCTCCGTGTTAACCATTTTATTGTAATCCACCCAGTCAAGCAAATGTCTTTGCATAGCCAGGAAGACACAGATGTTCTTCTGGAGGACTTTCAAATGCTATCTCCAATGACAACTCTGATGCCACAGCCTATTTCAAACCCAGCTTGAACTTCTAAGAGTTCCCTGTCAGTGTACTGTTAGCTGTTTTTTTTGCATGATCTTTAGCAGTATTATGCATGAATGTGGTATTAATGATACTGCTTAATAATTTCCACATTCTGTTGGATCGCCTTTCTTAGGAAGGGAAATAAATACAGATCTCTTTCAGTTAATTGACCAGGCAGCTGTCCTCCACATTTTCTGTTCTAGGCTGGTGAGCATGACTAGAGTTGCATCTGTTAGCTGAAACATATCAGTTGGTATCCCATATATTCCCGGGACCTTATTTTTTTTGCCCATGTCTTCAGTGCACCTTGAACATCTTTTGTTACCACTGGCTCTTGTTCATAGACTTCTTGAAATTTTTCAGGGTTGTTAAATTCTCTTTGGTACAGAGATTGTGTTTATTCTTTCCATCTTCTTTGGATGCTTCTGGGTCATGGCCATGGCATCTCCTAGTATTGGAAGTTGAGGCTTGAATTTGTTTTTCCATTATTTCAGCTCGGGGAGTGAGGTCTATACATTAGATAATTCTTATTCTACAAATTTTCCCCTGTGTATTGTTGTTACAATTAGTTGCTATCACATTGGCCCCAGATTTGTGGCAACCCCATACACCACAGAGTGAAACATTGCCTCCTCCCATCCCATCCCCAGGATCATTTGCAAATCAGACTGTTTCTCTCCATAGGCTATTCATTGGTTGAGTTTTGGAAGTAGATAACCAGGCCTGTCTACTTAGTCTGTATTAGTTTGGAAGATCTGCTGAAAACTGCTCAAGCCTCTACTGTGCTGACTGCACATGAGATGTATTAGCTGGGTCTTGAACCCAGGTCTCCTGCATGAAGAGTTAGAATTCTATCTCTGAACCACCATTGCCTCTAGCCTAATTATTCGTTTTCACATCTGACCCTAAGAAAGAGAAACCTTTCAAACTTGCCTGGACCTGTGTCTCTTGCTAAGTCTCCTTGGCCCCTCATCTGTTTATATTGAGGGCATCTTGACCCCTCAGTCAATATAAAATAATGGGAACATTTACTTTGTGGTAGTTTCTGGATGATGGTGAATGTTCAGCATTTCTATGAAGGGTGTGTGAGAGCCAGATCTTAATGAAAGAGCCTTGGTTTTTCAGGTTAAAAGACATTTATGTTCTTGAAAGAGTATAAAACATTTGCATTTTCCTTCTCTGATGGGTCTCTGTCTTACACACGTTCTGGAATTCACAGCTCTTCTCCCCCACCTCCCCCCGAGTGCTTTTGGAAAGGACTTTAAATATAAGTTAGTGTAACTTTGCCTGCTGTTAGTAGAGTCACAGTCAGAAATACTCATCATTTGTTTCCTTCTTCAGGTTTCTCTGGGAATTGTGTTGGTTGTGGAAAGAAAGGCTTCTGTTACTTCACAGAGTTTTCCAATCATATAAATCTTAAACTGACGACCCAGCCCAAGAAGCAGAAGCACTTGAAGTACTACCTGGTCCGTAATGTGCATGGAACTCTCACCAAAGGACCTTTAATTTGTTGGAGAGGTTCAGGTGAGCTTCCAGTCCTGGTGGAGGGTGTGTAGGTGTGCAGTGGGGTGCCCTCCAAGTAGACAACAGCTGTCTGTTGTCATAACGTTGGAAGGGACCGCTCTTCAGTGGAAATGGGTTGTAGGCAAAAAAGTCCTACCTGGTTCCCATGCTCCTGAGGCAGCTTCTTGCTGCCTAACTCGTATCTGGGTGCTTGACCTCTGGGTTCCCTTCATGGTGTGTGGACTCATGAGGGTGAAGTGATGGAAGAGGCAGATGCAGAGGCTGAAATCACAGAGAAGAAAGATGAGGCAAAGATCCAAGTCAAGTCTGTTGGAAACGACAAGCCGGAGAATGAGAGAAATCACCAGCTGCTGCCTTAGATACTGCTTCCAGTGGCTTCATCTCTTGAAAGAAGATTTTTCTTTTTTGTAAATCTTTTTCTAATTTTTTCAATTAAAAATAAAGTTCATGAAAAGAAAACAAAAAAGAAATCCTGCCGTTGAAATGAGCAACCCTAGTTTGCATTTTCTATGTGTAGTTGAGGAGCCCCGGTGCTTAGCTCATTTACAGTGACAAACACCATGACTCATTGTACTGGGCATTTACACAGGTGATGGAAATCTGTGTTTTAAGAGCTTCAAGGCTCAGATAAGAGCAAGAATGAGAAAACTAACTAAACAGGAATCTCTCTGGTGACAGTGAAGCCACACGGTACTGTGCCTTGCCTGGCTGGCAAGGGTTAGGGCTGCAGTTTCAACCTACAGTGATTTTTGTCCCACGGGACATTTGCTGTATCTGAAGACGTTTTTTTGTTGTTACAACTGGTGAGAACAGTGGAATGGATGTTGCCGCTCACATCGAGAGAACGTTGTGTTGTTTGATCTCACGTTGGAACCGACTCATCACTGACCCTCTGGTGGGTTTTCAGAGACGATTAATCGCTCAAGAGGAGATTGCCCATCCTTTCCTTGACATCTAGAAAATAGGGACCAGCAATGCCGCTGAACACCCTACAGTGCACAGACAGGACAGCCTCCATTAAAAAAACAAAACAAAAACAGACTTATGTAGCCTCAAAGGTCAGTAATATCCAGTGCAAAACAATAACGTTGGAGTCGATGGACTGTGAACAAAAAGACCAGTTGCGACAGTGGGTTGTAGCATGGGGTCTTCATGGAGCTGTGGCAGCTTGGCACATAGGATGAATTAGACTTCATGGTGAAGATTCTGAAGAGAAAAACATCCAGCTGGTGCTGGTCAACCAGGTGTCCGTATAGCAGGTGCACCAGTTCCTTGAGCACTGCATGCGCCCCTCACTCAAGCCCAGGCCCTGGTGACCAGCGACATGGAGAAGTTCTAGGACCACCTGGCCCAGTGCACAATGCACAGCAGTGACAAAGCCAAATACTCTAGAGACGCAGGAAATAAGGATCTTCAGGTGAAGAGGCAGCTAGAGAGCTGTGTGACCAAGCATGTGGATGACCACATGCATCACATCTCATCCCATCCATCACCAAGATCATGGAGGAGTCTCTTTCATCTGTTGCAAAGTAAAAGGCTTTGCCAATGGCCACTGGGGATAAGGCCAGGAAAAGGGGAAAAAAAAAAAATATATATATATATATAAAAATAGGAATTTGAGTCTTTTAAGTAAAGTTTATAAATGAAGAAATTAATGTTGGGAGCGAATTTAAGGAATATGTCACCTGCCTCTGGATACTGATTCTTTTCTAAGTTTTACCCTATACTAAGTAATGTTGTAAAAACTAGTCCTGGGGGAGGGGGTGGGAAGACCATTTCCAGTTCTGATTTTCAAAGAAATGACTGGGCTATGGTTTTATGACTTTTAGGGAAGAAAGATCTCCACGCCAGACCGTCTTCCTGTCTGCTTTGTCTGTCATGGCTGCCATCTGTTACGGCAGGGGAGATGGAAGGGTGTCTACCTTAAGATGTTCACTGAGCTGCACCCACTCGAGGGTTGGCGTTTGTCAGAGTTCTTAGTGAGGTGACCAGGAGAGCCATCCTCTCTGTCTCTCACAGACCTGTCTTTGTTGATGCTTGCTGACATGAGATCTTTCCAGTAAGACCCTGTGAAGAGAAGGAAGAGACGTCACAAGTAGCTGGCATGTCTTATCTCCCCCCATTCTGTCATTCTCCCCCCCCTTATTTATTAATATTTCATGAGTGTCTACTATGTGCTAGCCATTTTCTAAGACTGGGGATGCAGTAGTTTTTTTCCCATAGGAGCCAGTTAACAGTCTCTGTTGACTTGCCAATACCAAGGACTTCGTGGGTTAGGTAGGCCCTTTAGACAGGTTAGAGAACCTTTCTGGCTGAGGATAACTTATTTGGTGAAGGAAAATATTGGCTATTCCTTTACCTTTGAGCAGTACTCTGTTCCTTCCTTGAACTTTAAAGGCCAAGATTAATGACTCACTTTTATTTGTTTTTCTCTTTCCTCCAAATTCCCACTGTTGCTCCAACTTCTGACAGTTAGAGCATGCGGGGATAGGGTGTTCCTCAGATTGATCCCTTCTCTCCTTGTTTTAGAGCCACAAATAGAGTTCTACCTCTCCAGCCTCTGGCTACACTGAGTTCAAGGCGAGGATGTTGGCGGCACCTTGTGTGCTTATCTGTATAGGATGAGGTCAGCCCAGGAAGTCCTCTAAAAGCTGTTGGAGAATAGTGAGTTGATTTTCACCCATGTGTCTTTCCTTCTCAGAGTTCAGGAGTCGCCAGGCCTCTTCCAGCACATGCTCCAGTTCCCTCTTCCAGCCACTGGAAAGCTCTGGGTCCCTGGCTACCTTCCCCAGTGATCCCATGCCTGGAGCCAACCCGAGCCTGGCGGTAGCGGTGCAACAGGCAGGTGAGATGATGGGACTGCCGGAGGTGGCTGACCCCACAGGTGATGCAGTCACAGTAGCTTCAAAATATAAGTTATAGTCTGTTTTTCTCCAGTATCTTGAAATTTTACCTTGGATTTGCAATAGCTTTCAAGACAGAATACTTTATTATTAATCTGAACACTTTTATCCATTCCTCTTTGGTATTTAATGCAATGCCTTTGAGGAAAGAATCATATATTAGCTCCATCGACATTTTCACAGCTGTCTGTATAATGGATACTCAGTCAGCCTGAATTGAATTGCTTGAAGCAGCAGATAAGACTAGACACTGGCTCTTACTGTGTGCTCAGTATGCCCCAGCTCTGGTATGTATCTCACTTAATCCTAGCAGCAACTCTGTGTTTCCCATCTTAGTGATTGGGAAATTTGGCTCAGAAGTCAAAGATTTTCATAGAGTCTCATGGCCAATAAATAGTAGAGTTAAGCTGTGGCATCAAGTACTTCTTATCAAAAAGAATTTGGCATTTTGCTATGTTCAGCAGACCTGATAAGCATGGTAATTGTTACCACAGTAGATAGCAGGGACTCAGGGACTCTGGCAGGTCCTTGCTTGTTTTCACTTCTGCTGCTCAAAGTGTCTGCAGCAGAGCATTGGCATTGAGAGGGAAGCAGTGCCCTTGCACATGACAGATTCTTGAGGAAAGGGTGGTGCCAGTGGTGTGACCACATTGCCCTCCAAAAGCACAGTAGTTCTCTTCTCCATTTAATTTGCTGTGGTCCTCACAGCCTGGGACCCAGTGCTGTGCTCAGGCCACCCTGGGGTATTTGTAAACTTAGGGACTGGGCTTGTAGTCAGAATACCTGTGTATGACTTCTAGCACTGCTACCTTCCAGCTGAGTGATTTGGTGAATTATTTAAACTCTCTGAACCTGTTTCCTCATCTGTAAAGTTTGGAAAAGAAACTCTACTGCCTTAATTGCAGAGTGATTGTAAGAATTACATAAGATACAATGATAGCAAATGCTTTGTGTTTACCAATCAAAGCCAGGGACTGTTATACACACTTCTAATAAATTCGGACTGGTCCTTGAGTTGGTCTTCCCCACTTGTTGACATGGCTAGGTCCCCAAGACTAGTTTGCTCTACGAAATTGGTCTTATGAAATAAAAGGGGCATGACCACAACAGCTCACAAAGTGGAAGATGACCACATCTTTATACAATTGCCAAAAATATATAATTTTGTAACTGAGAAATGATTCAGCATTGTGGCTTAGCCAAGCTAACACATAGCATTAACCATCACAACCAACATCCCTTTCTCCTCATGCCTCCATGTTTACTACTGCCAGATGTGTGTCTTTAATGCACAAAATTACTGTGCAGAATAGTCTTATTATTGTCACAAATGAAAAAATGTCAAATTATGACTTCATTGATAAGTGAGGAGGAAATGTATTATTCTATTTCTCTATTGTTGTTGTTGGGTACCATAGAATTGGAACCGACCCATAACCGACAAAGACCCAAGGCCAGGAAACCTGTGCTCTAATCTCAGCCCATCATTTACTAGCCGTGTAAGCCTTAACCTCCTTATGCCTCAATTTTCTTATCCATAAAATAGAAAATAGGGAGCTCTGGTAGCCTAGTGGCAAGAAGCTGCGCTGCAATCCTGAAAGCAAGTGGTTTGAGGTCACCAGCTGCTCCGCGGGAGATGGAGGGGTAGTCTTCTCCCGTGCTATTAACTGCCTCTGAAAACCTGCCAGAGGGTCAGTTATGGGTTGGTTCCAACTCTGTGGTACACAACACCAACAACAGAATAGGAATTTTTGTTGTTCGGTTATCATCCTTAATTATCTCCAAATTTTTCTTTTATCCTTAAAAGAAGTATGGCGTTTTGTAAGCAGTGTATCTTTCTCACACTCTCCCTCCTGGGCACACTTTGTTATAAACCTGAAGAGAAGGTAGAAGGATGATGAACAGTTCCAGGTGCAACGCTGGGATTTGAAGAATCTCACTGGTTGGCCACTCATGTTCCTCTGGCCCTTCTTTTATCCACAATGTGCTCATGGAAGTGTATGTTCATGTGTTTTCTCTGTGGAGAAGAAAAGTCAGTCAGAACCCCTGTGTCCACTGCGGGCAATTATATCTCGCATTTAGGCTTATCAGTGGATCGCTAGTTGGTAAATCTGGAAAGAACCAGACTTACTTGCCTGATTCACAGAACACTGCTGTGAACTAACCCTGCTTCCCTCCACCCCTTTCTCTGCTTTCAGGACCAGCTTCTGATCACCCTCCACTCCCAGTGGCAATGGGTGCAGCTGTCTTCAATGGCAAAGACTCTCCAAAACACCAGCACTTGGTGAAGAACAACCTGGTGGCTCTGCCAAGGCCCTCGGCTCTAGGTAACGTGGCCTGCCCTGGCTGTTCTGGATAGGTCCCATTCATTTCTGGGCCATGACATTGGAGGAGACAGTGGGAGCCCACTGGTTGAGGTGACTAAGCCTTCTGGAGTGTAGTGTTACCTGGAATGAGATCAGTCCAGGCCAGCAGGTGCGTTGTGAGAGTGTGGGTCTGTGCCAGGGCCTGTGGTGGTGCTGCGTGTGAAGCCATGGCTTCTGCCACTGAGAGGCTGGAGCACACTTGGGAGACATCTCTTGCCTGGAAGCTGTGAGTGAGCTCTTTGAGGAGGGCTAATGCACTGTCTCCTGTAGACCGTGCTTTAGGGGGGCTGAAGAGTTCTGAAGGAAAAGGGCACAACATGGTATCAGGAGAAGAACACAGGATTCAGGATCAGATAATCATGAATTAAAAAGTCAACGCTGTATTGTAGGGATCATGGACAAGCCTTTTGTTGGTAAGTTTTCTTGTCATAAGATTTCTATTTCTGTGCACCAGGGTACGCTGCATGGTACCCGTGATTATCATCAGCATGAGCATCATCCCTAAGGGCTGGTCAGCTTGGGAAGGCATCCTGAAGGGGCAGATGGCTAAGCTGCAACTTAGGAGTAGGGGAATATCTCTGCCATCCTTTATTTAGAGTTAACCTAAGTGTTAGGGTCAGACTATTCACATTAGAAAGTCCTTAGAATTCATCTCATCCAACACTCAGCTTTCTAAAGGGGAAAACTGAAGCCCATAGAGGCATTTAGGTCTAGGATTGATCTTCCCTGCTTCCCTGTGTTGTTGGAATTCTCTGGCAAAAATTGTATGATGTCTTTTCAACTCTTAGTTGAAGGAGTAAACATGTTTTCTGAATTAAATCTAAGGCTTTCTAGTTTTAACCACCATATTGACTCCAGAATCCAAGTGAAGCCTTTACACTCTTCAAAGCACAAGAAACCCCATATAGACCCCTCTTTTTCTTCTTGTGATGGCTTCTTTTCCTGTGGGTCTTGATTGAGGGGAAGCTATGTGACAAGGAGCTGGACTTCTGGGGGTGGGAGTGGGAGTCCAGTGCTGTGGATGTCTCCTTGCTCTCAGCCGTGACATGTAGATGCCTATCCTTCACCCCAGCAGGAGGGAAATGTGGGCTTCTCTCGTCCCAGAATGACTCTAACTCCACTTTGCATGAGAGTCTGGAAAGACAGGCTGGCAGTGCCTTCTGTAGTTAGTGGAATGAACTTCCCTGTCTGTGCTCTGTGGTTGTGGGAGTATGTTGTTGTAAGTTGCCATTGGATTGGCCCCTAACTCATAGCAACACTCAAAGCAAAATGAAAAGAGATACGTTGACTGGTCCTGTGCTGTCCATGATTGGTTATGGATGGGGCCATTGTACTCCTTTAGGCTTTCATTGGCTGATTTTTGTAGGTAGACCTGCAGGCCTTTCTCTGTAGCCTTAGTCTGGAGGTTCTTCTGAAACCTGTTCAAGATCACAGCAGCATACAAGCCTCCACTGGCTGAGGGTGCACTGTAGACCAGGGTTTGGTGATGCACGGAGGCAAAAATTCTACCACCATGAATCTTGTAAATGTCCAGGCATGGCACTCAAGCCCTTCTGGAATCTAACCCCACCTCCTTAGTGCCACCCTCCAGTTATTCTGACTCTCGTTCCCCTGTCTTCATGCCCTGATCACACATTTCTGTGTATTTGAATTGCTTCCCCACTCACATCATAACCTGCCCTTCAGAACTTGGCTCAGACATCGCCTCCTCCATGAATTTTATCTCCTTTCCCTGGACTCCCTGGCTTCGTAGTTCAGTTGCATGGTTCCTTGTGTTTTTGTGGCCTGGTAACTCCCTGTGCTGCGAAGGTCCAGAGTGCTGGGCTGTCCTGCGTGTTGTTGGACCTCCAGAACGTGGCTGATAGGGAATCAGTGCAGAGCGGCTCAGTAGATGCCGGCTGAACTGAGATGAGTCATAATCTTTGTAAGAACAGTCGAAGTTTTTGAGTCCCTTCACCTTCTCCTCTGCTGTGGAAGAGCTCAAAGCAGATTTAAAAATGCATCTAAAACCACAAACAAACCCCCTAAAAACCAGTGTTGTCAAGTTGATTCTGACTGATGGTGACCTTTCTATCGAGTTTTCTGAGGCTGTGGTTCCTTACAGGAGGAGACTGCCAATCTTTATCCCCCAGAAGGCCTGCAGGATTGAAACCACTAACTGTTCATTTAGCAGCCCAGTGCATGATGCATTGTACCACAGGGGTTCCTTCTTAAACCACAAGAGTGTTTAATTAAGGCTTGAGAGTTGGTACTCAGTGGTTCTCAAGAGTGAAGCACTGTTCTGTGTGGAGAAGGAGGCATGCAGGGTCCTTTCTATGTTGGAGGAGACAGGAGTTTGATGACATTTAGTGCCAAAAGGGAGTAGAAAGAGATGCTACATTTCTTGCGATGAGCTACATAATGAAGAATTGGCTCATTCAAAATACCAAAGACTCCCCACCACCGCCACCAAGAGCTACTGCTCTCTTTGGCTCATGTTGGTGCCCTGGCAGCAGATTCTAATGAGAGTGTTTTGGGGACGGCTCTGCGTTTACTTATAGGAACCTTAGTGGTGTAGTATGTTATGTGCTGAACTGCTAAAGGAGAAGTCAGCAGTTTAAATCCATCGACCACTCAGCAAGAAAAAGAGGGACATCCTCCTTCCATAAAAACTTAACAGTCTTAGAAACTTGAAGAGATCATCAGGAGCTGGAATTAACTGGATGGCAATGAATCTGGGTCACAGTCCACTTAGAGGCATTTAGAGTTAACTTCCCCAGAGTGAGAAAACACTGGCATTTCTTCTGTTCTCAGTGTGGTTGTGGCTGTTAGGTGCTGTTGAGTTGACTAATAATCTTAGTCAAAAGATGGACAGAAGATCCGAACCTTGTCCTTATCCTCTGCCTTCCTTAACTCTGACATGAGTCCATGGTTACAGTCACAATCCATTTGATTGAGGGTCTTCGATCCTCTACATTTGCCAGCATGTTTTTTCCCAAGAACTTGATGAAGTTCCTCCCTCCTTGCCTTAAGGAGCATAGAGGGTGCCTCTAAGGGACTACAGCTGTAAGTCTCCACCTGTATGCAACATGCATGCTTAAGAATTATTCTTGGCATGTTGTAAGTAGTGTTTCCAAACTTTCCAGAGGGCTGATTCTTTAGTCCTTGAGAGGCTGTGAGGACTGGACAGTTCTAGCGATCCCTGGTTGGTTCTGTTGTGGATTCCCTGTGTGGAATGAGTGGTTAATGCTCATGGCTGCTAACCAAAAGATTGGCGATTTGACCTTATCCAGACAGCTCGGAAGGAGGTGATCAAGCTGCTGCAAAATCGGCCATTGAGAAACTCTGTGACACACATGGGTCTCCTTGTGTCAGAATCACTTTAGTGGCAACTGGCTTGGTTTCCTATTTGAAGTTTGGGGGTTCTGATGCAGCGACTGCACAGATCACACTTAAAGAAACATTGCTCTGCAGCTGTGGTTCTCAACTTTCCAGAGGAACATGGAGATCACTGGATGCCTGGACCCTAATCAGATGCTGGGATGGGATCGTTAAAATACGTTCTCAGGCCAGTTTGATAGCAGCTGAGACTGAGATCCATAGCTTTAGACGCAGGAGGAATTTTGTGTCAGATTAGTAAAAAAAGATATAGATGCTAACTAATTCTTGATCTTTTGAAGAGACCATGAACATAATTGAAGTCGTGAGCATACTGTTACTTAGAGTGGGCAGAGATGACTCATTAACAGTAGTGGGTACCAGCTTCTGTCATGGTTTTTCAGTCTGAAGTTACAGTTTTCAAGGGTGGAAGGTAGAGATGTACCGGTGGATCGGTACTGCCCTCAAGTGGCAAAACTGTGGTGGTGACTGAGGTGGCTGCTTGTCTATACAGATGAATGTCCCTGTATGGACTCTTAGAAAGTACATTGGAACATAGGGAACAGTGGTGATAATGGTGTTGGCAGTCGTAGCTATCATTTACTGGGCCAAAACTTGTGCTTGGTGCTTCACTAAGTGCTTTACATCTATTTTCTTCATCCTGATTTAACTACTTTTCAGAGCCAAGCTCTGGTGGCCTAGAGGGTGAAGAGCTGTGCTGCCAACTCAAAGGCAATTGGTTCACATCCACCCAATGCTGTGGTGGAAAAAGAGGAGCTCCTCTTATGAGATTTACAGCCTCTGAAAACTCTTGGGGTGGGTGTATCAGCATTGAGTCAGTTCTGACTCAACAGCAGTAAGTTGAGTAAATAAGCAGTAGATAAAGTTCAGAGAGGTAAGGCTTAGACACGTGCACAACTTTTATGATGAAACAGTTTTAAAAATTCAGGCTGTTAGGTTTGTTGGTTCCCGTGAGCTCTTTCTCAATACTAAACTGAAAAATTGCTCTGTGTCTGTAGTTATATACTAACTCACTCCAACTCCAAAGTCAATGCCATTGAGTTCAAGCTGACTCGTAACTGACCCTCCAAGATTGTAAATCGGATGGGAGGAGATTGCCCATCTTTCTCCCAGGGAACTACAGGTAGAGTCGAACCCCTGAGAGACAAGGTCTTTGAGTTAGCAATGCAGTATGGGCTACACTACCAGAGCACCCCATACATGGTAGTGTTATGTGCCATCGGATCAGAACCAACTCATAGCTGACACTCCAGCGGGTTAATCATATGAGAGGAGATAGCCCATCCTTCTCCCACATGCCTTTGGGAATCTCAGTGCAGCTTCTTACGTCCAGATCGCTGGAGCTCCCCAGATAATTCACTAGATTCAAAATCCTGTGTAAAGCTGTGATGGTTTTATAACAATTAAGTGTTTCCCAAATCAGGAGAATGTTACAGTCTTTTCATTGCTGCTGACAGCCTAATATATACTCTAAATGTTGTTTAGGTATCTTACCAAGCTCCGGGCCCCCCAAAAAGCGCCACAAGGGGTGGTCTCCAGAATCTCCATCAGCCACAGATGGTGGCTACCCGCTGAGTGGTGGGAACAGACCTAAGTACGGTAAGTGACCACAGCCTTGCCGGAAATCCATGACTTGGGTGGTGGTCGTGGTGGTGGTGGTGGTGGTGGTGGTGGTGGTGGTAGAGGTGTGAGCAGAGGGTAAGGGAGTTTTAAAGGAAGGCAAACATAGAGAAAATGACTTCTTTTGCATATACTAGAGTTATTAATATGGTCTAGGATACCCTGTATATTAGTGAATTGCCTGATCCTAGATGAACTTAACAATAGGGCTTACTTGTTGCTTGACAGGTACACTGAAGAGAAGGAGGCTGATTCATTTAGTGGGGAAGGTCGAGCTTAGTCAGATTTCAGCTTCTTTGACTTTTCAGGATCAGATTGCAAGATTTTGATCCAGGAGCAGGAACATGAGTCAGGTTGTTAGCAGATATGCTAGTGGGACTGATGTCAGTCTACTAGAGGTGAATGCCTTGGCTGATTTATTTCGCTAACACTGTGGTGTATTTCCAGAGACTCCGGGCATGTCTTGCATGCCCCACATGGGCATGGTGGGACCAGCTTCCACTCCCTTTCCTGTTGTGGCCTCTGGAGAACCAGTGTCTGTTCCTGACAACTTGCTGAAAATATGCAAGGCCAAGCCTGTGATCTTTAAAGGCAAGTCCATCAGTTCAGTGCATTGTAGGACCTACAGGAATCCACGAGGAAGAGCAAAAAGCGAGCATTTCTCTGAGAAAAATCTCTAAGTCTTTTTTAGGGTAACTGAAGAACTGGAACAGAGCAAATCTCTAGTTTGGTGCCTAAGCAGACATCCAGAATTCTAGGGCTTACTAGTTTTCAGTAATAACACACAGTAAAATGGTTTTGTTCTGTAATCGTCATTAGCTCATTCATTTGTTCGCTTATTCACTCACTCACTGAACTTCACTGTGCCCTTACCATGTTAGAAACCAATATGCACGTAAGCATCAGGGCCTTGTAGATGGGAAAATCACCGTCCATTGCTTCAGGAACCCTCTGACCTGGTGACTTACCTTGTTGTTTCTGATACTTTAAGTCACTGATATTTTCAGACTCACAAATCGGACTTGGTTTTGGCAAAGCTAGCATGGCCATTAATGTAGAAGCATAAAATAATATAAGACTTGTCTTAATTCTTTAGTACAACCTTAATAGAAATGGCACAAGTAGTAAAGAACATACATTCACTTTTTTTACAGTTCTAGAACCTAAAAGTCCAAATCAAGAACTTGACTGTATCAGTTCTGTCTTTGAGCCACTCTCTTAGGTTTGGTGGCTGCCAGCAGTCTTTGGCTTGACTTTGGTTATATACGTTATTGTTGTTGTTAAGTGCCATCAGTCATAAATGACACATAGTGACCCTATGAATGAAAGACCTGAACACATCAGTGTTACAGTGTTTAGTATCACAGCAAACACAAGTTACCTCTGTACAGCAATGCACAGACCAGTGCTATATCACTTAGAAGAATGTTTGACAAAAAACAGTTTAAACCAGGCCTGAGGGTCGCAGATTAAAATCATCCACCTTGGGCTTGGTAGCATAACATTCTGTCCACTAGGCTAACGTAGCTCTCTCTATGCTTATATATAAACAACAAAATTCATTGCTGCTGGTTTGGAACCAGCTCATTGTACATCTCATGGGAGGACATTGCCCAAGCAGCTGGTGGATTTGAACTGCCTGCCTTTGGCCTGCCTGGCTATGTAGCTCTTTATACATTAGACCACCAGAGCTCTCCTTGCTTGTTGGTAGGCTCTCACAAGTCTTTTGCTTTCCCTCTTTATGTATCTCTGTGTCTGTTCTGAATTCTTCACAACTCAGAAGGGATTAGGTGAGGATTTACCCTAATTCACATAACAAAAAAATTACCAATTTATATGACGTAAAAGAAAGCCTTTTTTCCCAAACAGACATTGGGGTCCATGAATTCAACACCTTTTTTTTTTTTTTGTTTTTGGAGGAACATACACTTCTTAACAAGATTTCAGCTCTCTTTTAAGTCAGTAGAATACATTAACCTATGTGACAGTAAATTTTTAACTCAACCAAATAAATCTTTCTAATGGAGCAGGATATTTCCAAATGGGAAACTAATGATGAGGTAAGACTGATGTGATAATAGTGCTCTCCAGTATAGTGCAGTGGACATCAGCCACTCCGCACGCACACGCCCACACCCACTTTCTCACTTCCCACCCCCTGCAGTGTACGTGCAGGTCTTACTTACTTTCTTTAGTACCTGTTGAAGTCTGAAACTTGGAGTAATTGAGAGGGGAAGATGGTAAGGAAGGGAAATTTAAAAAAAAATTAAAAAAATTTAAAATGGACAAGATATTAAGGAAGTAAGAATATATGTGGTTTTTTGAATAGGCAAGAGACATGGTCATTGATTAGGGGCATCTGTTAGGTACAGTGGGCTAAAATGCAGATTAGCATTCATTCATGCTGCCTGCATTCGTTACCTGACAAGTGTGTATCTTTCTTTGGTCCTTAGAAAACAGACAAGATGGGACATAGAGCACCTTAATTGGCATCTAGAACCTAATCTGAGTGAGGAGCCTCGGAGACTCGATGGCAAGAAACTAGGAGACCTGAGTGTCACTGAACAGTCTCAGATCATAGAGCTGTAGAGACACAGTAACAGCACCAGGATCAATGTCACCCAGGGTAGTGACTCTTGGTGCTTCTTCCCACCTTCCACTGTGCTGGACCACATAGAATCCTACATGATATTTAGTATCAATTTTAATCAGAAAATAATACGTAGTAAATACAATGATACGTTACGTAAATGTAACATTGCTTAGATTATGTGAATATTAGTAGCAAAACCGTCTTACCAAATGTTTCAACATGGAATCGTATTATTAACCACAACATTATTAGTAACTAAGCAGAATCCTTGTTTTATTTTTCTCTCAATTTATTTTCCCTCAATTACTATTTCATTCTCAAAAAAGTTCTTGCTTTATGATCAGAAACACTATTGACCACAACACTGTCGTTAAAACACTAGAAAATTTGACAAAAGTCATGACTGTAAAACCACAAACACTAACAACACAAAGCAGGATGTGCAGATTAAATCATGTGATTTAAAGGACTTACTGTAATTGAGAAATAATGACCAGAGATATTAGGAAGTTCAAAGGGAGCTCTGGTGGCCTAGTGGCAAGGAGCTGCACTGAAATCACAGAGGAGGTTCAAAAAGAAAAGTAAGATAGATAACTTTTTAGCTTTGTGGGTATATTTACACATGCAAGCTACAGTTGTTGTTGTTATGTGCCATTGAGTCGCTTGCGACTCATAGCGACCCTATATGTACAACAGCCTTAAACTCTGCTCTGTCCTGTGCCAATCGCACTGTCTCTGATACTCCCATCCCAATTATCCCAGTCACTGAATCAGTCCATCTCATAGAGGGCCTTCCTCTCCTGCGCTGTCCCTCCACCCTCCCAAGCATGATGTCCCTCTCCAAGGACCGGTCTCTCCTCACAACATGTCCAAAGTATGTTAGACGGAGCCTCAGAATCCTTGCCTCCAAGGAGCCACCCGGTTTAACCCTTTCCAGGACAAATCTGTTTGTTTTCCTAGCAGTCATTGTATTCTCAATACTCTCCCCCAGCACCACAGCTCAAAGGCATCAATTCTTTCCTCCTTGGTCATTGTCTAACTTTCTGATGCATAACAAGTGATTGTGAAAACAAGCTACAGTTAGGGAAAGTATTTTTGTTGTTTTAACTAACACTTGGATTTTCCAGGAAAAAAAGGGAATGAATTTCTGCTGAAACATCACACAGAAATTGTATAGACTACCATTCAGGTGTCAGCCCTCTGACAGTGTCAGTCAATCAGTGCGGTTGTGCCTCCCATGCTGTGGTGGTGCCACTGACAGGCCGTCCTCTTTGCTCTCAAGTGCACTTTGTTTCCTCCCACTGTCTCTCTGTATAAAATGTGCCCTCTCTGTAGAAACTGCTTACTGCTTTGGCCCCTAATCTCCCCCCATTTGCCAAACCCCACCCATTATTCAAGACCTTACCAGATGCTTTCTCCACAAATCACTCTGTTTTCCTTTCATCTTAGCCCACTGCTGCTTTCTTTTTTATTTTTTTTAAATTTTATTAATTTTAATGAACATTTACAGAGATTTTGGATTTCCATTCATTCATTGTTGCACTTTTCTCCCTGCCTCTCCCTCCCCCTGCCCCCAGTTCGCTCTTCTCTTTGAAAAGTAAAAGAAAAATTTCTTGGTTGGTATACAATTCTCCCTCCCC
>NW_006399759.1:34715963-34743843 GCF_000299155.1 Elephantulus edwardii | reverse complement strand
TAATAATTTTAATGAACATTTACAGAGATTTTGGATTTTCATTCATTCATTGCTGCACTTTTCTCCCTGCCCAGCCCTCCCCCCCTCCCCAGTTTGCTCCTCTTCTTTGAAAAGTAAAAGAAAGACTCCCCCCACACACACACAATCCCCTCCCCACACCTCCTCCCACCTTTCCCAAGTACATTCCATTGTGCCACTGTAATTGTGGACTCTTTTGATAACCATAATACCCTATCATACATCGCTTTTAAATTTTTTCTTTCCCTCATCTGTTTCAGTGCATTATACACAATTTATCCATAAACTGTTCTCTTTTATAACAAACATTTTTCTTTTATGTCACAGCTTGTAAACCATTAATGTTCATGAGCAGTGATTCCCACATTACAGTCCATGCACCAGAAGAACCAGTATCACCTGGGATCTTGTGAAATTTGTGAATTCCCAAGTGATACATTAGAATTAGAATCAAGCCCCAAACCTGCGTTGAAAGCCCTGGAGTAGTGTTGTCTGCCAACAACAAAGAATAAAGAAAGAGAGGGGACACCAAGAATGGAGAAGAGACAGAGAGCCAGGAGAAAAGCTGAAAGAACTGAAGCCCCAACTGCAGCTTCCCAGTGTCTTTATTGAAAATTGCTAGGAAACAAATCACAAAGAGAATTCTATGCAAATGAAGCTAAGCTCTTTCTATTGAAAACCTTATGCTTAACTCAGGAGGGAGGGATTAGTAAATACAATCCAAGAATTGTGAAAATGCCTAAAGTCTGCCTTGGTGCTTAACCCCTGTGACCTGTCTTTGGTGTAATTCCAGCTTGTATCTGTGCCTCCCTCATATAGCATTTGGTTTATCATTAATCTTTAGTTTGAAATTTGGCTTCCCACAGGGTAACATCTTGCAGTCTGGTTTAACAAGTTTTTCTTGAGTCTAAAGCATGTTCAAGTTTGAGGAGCACTTTCATGAAGAGTGTAAACTGTATTCCAGTCACCAAGTTTAGCGCCAGATCCTACCATGATGAGTCAGCTTATCATCCTATGCATATATCAAACAGTTTTTATTATCTGAGTAACTCTATGAAGATTTGACATCTTCATCTCTGTTAAAAGATACAGAGGATTAGAGTTAATGCTTAGCATAGTATAGAAGGTATTTTAACTTGGATGTGGATTCTCTTACCTTTGAGAGTGGTCATTAGAATTAATCTTGTAACAGTTTGTCAAGTTTTGTCATTATCTTATGTCTTCTGGTCTGTGTTTTCTAAATCAACTGACCAAAGACTCTTGGGTAGATGCAAGATAGAATAAAACACAATCCTTCTTGCCAGGAGCCAAGAGGCAAACTCTGGCAAACAATACAGGGCACAGATCCAGATGTTGCACACACAGCCAACTTACCATTGGTGCCAAAGGAGTAAAATCAGCATTGACTCTTTGTCCATGGGAGAGAATTTCTCTGGACATTAGTTTCTTTACTCTGTGAAAGAAGGATGGGCAGTCTTCACCTGTGCAATTTGTAGCTTCTGAAAACCCGCTGGAGAGTCATCTGTACTACAACCTGTAGAATAAGGGATTTCACCAAATGAACAAACATGTGAAAAAGCTCTTTTCAGTTATAGATTGCTAGAACCCATTCAGGATTAACAGAAGGGTGAGGTAGTGGGTTAGATCAGCAGTGGCTGGAAGATAGTAATTTCCTGGAAAAGGGCTCTTACCCTACTTGCAACTCACCTGTCTTCTTCAGTTCCCACACTCAGGGAATTTGTACTGACTTGTAGCTGACAAGTGTGTGCTCTGGGCCAGTAGTCAAATAAATGCTGCATCCTCTTCCCTGTTGTTGCCATAGACCAATGAGTTGGACCCATAGCCAGTCCTCCAGCAGGTTTTGAGAGGCAGTAAATCGCATGGGAGCTGATTATTAATTTTTCTCCCGTGGATCCATTGGTGGGTTTGTGTACCTGTGTGTTGGCAACGCAGTTCCTTACCATTAAACCATCAGAACTCCCTTCTCTCTTGGTAGGCCACGGAAACTTCCCCTACCTCTGTGGGAACCTGAACGATGTTGTTGTAAGCCCTCTCCTGTACACGTGCTACCAAAATTCCCAGTCCATCTCGCGAGCTTATGAGCAATACGGGGCTTCCACAATCCAGCCTATCTCAGAAGAGATGCAGCTCTTGCTGACCGTCTACTATCTCGTCCAGCTTGGTGAGTCTCTCTTGGATCTATTTACTGGAAACCACTGGTATGACAATCAGTGACATTGAGAAGTACTAAGTGCCTTTTGAACTGGCCACCAGAACACTTTTATTTATTTTTTTTTAAAAATTTTTTTTCATCTTATTATTTTTGTGTGAGTGTACCATCAAATCAGATCTGACTGGTACAGGAGGAGATTGTCCCTCCTTCCCTGGCAGAGCATCTGGTGGATTCGAACCGTGCACCTCTGGGATTGTAGTTTCAGGTCCTTGCCACTGGGCCACCAGAGCTCCCCACCAGAACGCTTTTAAACACAGTTTAGACTAGGAGATGAGACAGGAAGCTGAGACCGTGTATGCTTACCTCCAGCTTATCCAGATAGAAATAATGAACCATTATAGAGCTCCTGTAGTACTTAACACACTGGAAAAAAGCTTGAAAAGTTAATTTACCTGTTTCCTAGGCACTGAGTATATGCAAGGATATAGCAAATAAAGTCTTCTCTCAAGGAAAGTGAGAGAGATAATTGACAAATAGAAATAAAGCAGGCTGAAAAGCTGAAAAGGGATGTGTGTGTGTGTGTGTGTGTGTGTGTGTGTGTGTATGTATGTGTATAAGGCTGATTTTGGATAATCAAGAAAGGCTCCTGTGAGCAGAGTCCAGAGTGATGGGGAGAAGACCACCTTGTGAAGATATGGAAGATGGGAAAAGGGGGTGGTGAAAGCCGAGAGGTGGCCAGGGAGCAGTTTGGCCGCAGCAGTGTGAGAAAAAGGACAGGAGTAAGGGGAATTGTGGCAGGGAAATAGATTGTAATAAAGAATTTGTTTGACTTTAGTTACATTAAGAAATTACTGGTCTGTTTTTCAGCAGGGGACTGATGGGATTGCTATTTTCACTTTTAAAGTGAAAGGCCCTATTTGTTGCGTGTGGAGCCAGGATAGTAAGGGGAACAGGGTTGTGGAGGTGTCCTGGTGATGGTGGTGATGGTGATGACCAACAGTGGTAACTTGGACCACTTAGGGGTAGCTATAGCCCTGTGGCTACACAAGGGGCATCTCTGATTTGAAATTGCCAAGACAGAGTTCTGTGAGATCATCTGGGGAGTGATTGTGTATGGAGAAAAGTGCCAAGGTCTGAGCCCTAGGAATAACATGTCAAGGTCACAAGGGGGGGAACAGACAGATGGAGTAGCCAGTGAGGCTGGAAGTCTGGGTAACTGCTGCTGAGGACAGTCAGGAAGCTGGGCCACAGCCTTGAGGTCTGCTCTTCCCTCTTTTCATTCACTGCTACCCTCTTGCTGTGGTTCGGCTCCCTCACTTTTACCGCCTCTCCTTTCCTTGTCTTTATTGCTCTCTGGTTCTGTTTTCTTTTGCTCTTTCTCGTGATTACATCAGTCCATCAGAAAGTCATCCTGCTAGCTGGCCCTCTAAAACACCCCTCGGTCAACTCCCTTTCCTTCCTTTCCTTCTCTGCTGCTGCTCACCTCATCCAGGCTGGCTTGCTTGCCCCCTGCTCTTCACATCTGTTCAAAATGCTCACAGCCCTCCAGGGGTTCCCCTCAAATGCATAATCTAGGCCCCAGGAGATCCAGTTTTGCCTCTCTCTCCCACCTCTCAACACTGCTACTTCCTGCCACTGCTTCAACCACTCTTTCCTTCCTGAAAGCACAATCTTGGTCTTATCCAGATGATTTGTACTTTCTGTACCTTCTACATGACATACTCTTGTCCAAGACACTTGCAGACTTTGCCCCCTCACACCATTTGAGTTTTGATTCACATTTCACCTCCGCAGTGCTATTTCTGAAGACCAAACAGCATGAAAACATGGTTATGGTAAGGAAAGAGGCAAGACTCAAATAGTGTGTAACAGTCACTGTAGATGTTTAATTTCAGAATATGAAAAACAAGACCGAGACATGCCCTGTTAGGGTAGTGGGATTATGAATGTTTTATATCCACCTGTATTTTCTTTCAGTTGTTGCTAGTTGCCTGTGGAGTTATTCTCACTCTAGTGATCCCATTTCCACCACCTAAAGACTCCTAAATACGAATGAACATTTAGCATATATTGTTTAGTGCTGTCAAGTTGACATCCATCCTCAGTGACCCTAGAGACCCTGGCTGAGCCTGCACCAGCTTCATAATCTCTTCTGTGCTTGAACCCATTGTTACAGCCACTGTGTCAGTCCGTCTCCTGAGGTCTTCTCTTTCACTGACTTCATGCTTTTCCAGGTGTATGGTTCCTTTCCAGGAACTAGCCTCCCCTGATAACATGCACAGTGTATGAGGTGAAGTCTTTCCATGTGTTATTAACAAGTTAATTTACACATATTCCCAAAACATGGACTGTGCAAAGGCCTTTGACTGTGTGGATCACAACAAATGGTGGCTAACCTTGAAGAGAATGGGAATCCCTGAACACTTAATTGCGCTCCTGTGAAACCTATACTTGGACCAGGAAGCAGTCCTCAGAACAGAGCAGGGAAACACTGCATGGTTCAAAGTCAGGAAAGGAGTATGTCAAGGATGTGTTCTGTCTCCATATCTTTTCAATTTATATGTGAAACAGATCATTCGGGAGGCTGGACTTCATGAGAAAGAATGTAGCATCAGGATTGGAGGAAAACTCATCGGCAACCTGAGTTAGGAAGATAACACAACCCTGCTTGCCGAAACTGAGGAGGACCTGAAGAACTTGCCACAGAAGGTCAGGGACTGTATGTAGTCTTTAATACGAATTGAAGCTCAACATGAAGAAAATAAAGATTCTCACAACTGGGCCAGCTGGCAGCACCATGATAGATGGAGAAGAGATTGAGGTTAAGAATTTTGGCTTACTCGGTTCCAATCAGTACTCTTAACACCAGCAGTCAGGAAGTCAAAAGACAAATTGCATTAGGTAAGTCTGCTGTCAGGGACCTCTCCAGAGTGCTGAAGTGACACTAAGATGTGCTTGATCCAGGTGTTGGTCTTCTCAGTTACTTACTATGCATCAGAGAGATGGAAAATGACTAAGAATGATAAAAGAAGATTTGATGCCTTTGAGTTGTGCTGGAAAAGAGTATTGAACATACAATGGACCACCAAGAAAACATACAGATCTTTCCTTGAGTAAGTGCTCTTTGGAGGCATGGATTTTGGAGCTCTATCCCACATACTTTGGGCATTTTGCTGGGAGAGACCAATCACTGGAGGACTTCATACTTGGAAGAAATTCAGGAGAGGAAGACCCTAGAGGAGACAGATTGACACAGTAACTATGGTAATGGGGTCAGGTGTGTTGGAGACAGATTGGCTCAGGATGGGGCAGAGTTCGGAGCTATTGTGCATAGCATCGCAATGAGTCACAGTCAACTTTGTGGCACATAACACAATTCCCCACATATCCCTTGTGCATATGTAAAGCCACCTGTGCCAGACCGTAGACCAGGCACTGAGGCATTTTTCTCTCCTTGTTGTTTGACAGCGGCTGACCAGGTGCCCCTGATGGAGGACCTGGAGCAGATCTTCATGCGCTCCTGGCGTGAGTCTCACCTGACTGAGATCAGACAGTACCAGCAGGCGCCTCCACAGCCCTTCCCGCCCGTGCCCAGCACCGTGGCTCCTGTGACATCAGCGCAGCTGCCCTGGCTGGCTGGCCTTGCCGCCAGCTCCTGCAATGACAGCGTGCACATCATCGAGTGCACCTACTCCCTGGCAGAGGGCCTCTCTGAGATGTTCAGGCTGCTCATCGAAGGCAAGCTCGCCAAGACCAACTATGTGGTGATCATTTGTGCCTGCCGGAACTCGGCCATCGACTCCTGCATCGCCGTAACAGGTAAGTCCTGGGCCAGGCCCTCTTGGCTGGTAGAAAACCTTATCAGTTCTGACTCATCTTGAGGCTCCTGCGGGTCCCTACAGGCTATGCCACCAACATTCCCTGGTAGAAAACTAATTGTGTTTATATTTTAATCTCCCTTTTTAATTTCCTCACCTTTTGCTTCTGCTGCCTCGCCTGAAGTTTGTAGTAGTTAAAGTCCTTTTAGAAATGTTTGAGCCCTTGGTACGAGCTATGTAAAGCCCTCTAGGTCATGCTTAACTAAATGTTTATTCTTATTTTAATGGCAAGTTGAACAGTTCACATTTCTTCCCTTAAGAATATGTGGATCACATTTGGAGTCTTAATCCAAAATTTGAAAGTCAGTGGTTGCAGTTGAATTGCTTCTGGCTGACGGTGGCTCCATGTGAGCCGCAGTAGTACCATGCTCCATGAGACTGTCATTGGTTCTCTTGGTAGTTGACTGTCAGACTTTTCTTTAGAGGTGCTTCTGAGTCAAGCCTCCAACATTTTGGATCACCAATATGTTACATAGTTGTACCTTCTAGGGACTCCAGTTTAACTGACCTGGGTTGAAAACTTGGTTCTACCATGCACCCGACCTTCAGTTGATTCAACTATAAAATGGAGATAAAAAGTTTTCCTTCTTGTGCTGTGTTACTGTGGGTTAATAAAAGAATTATTGTTATGTGCCTTCCAGTCGAAACTCACCCATAGCTGACCATAGCAGGTTTTCAGAGGCTGTAAGTCACACAAGAGGAGATTGCCCATCCTTCTCCCTGGTGAAACTCTCATACAGTGGTTTCAAGCCATGTACCTTTAGATTAGCAGTATAATCCCTTATCAGTAGGCTACCAGCGTTTCCTAATAAAATAATTAGCTTATTATGAAAATACCTGTTGAAACCCTACTGTGTAATAATAACCTTTGTCCAAGGTGTTGGTGATACAGTCATGGGCCCAGCTAATCCCCTGCTTTCCTTGCATTTCCATTCCAGAGGGAGAGGCAGACAGCACAGATGAGCATATACTGTATTAGCTGGCAAGTGCTGTGACAAGACTTAGCTCAGGGCAAAGTGATAAGAGAATTTTGAATTGAGGGATACAGTTTCTTTTGTTAATATATATGTTTTACTCTGATTTAGTTATAAAGTTTAAATATATTGGGATACAGTTTTGTTTTTTTTTTGGGGGGGGGATACAGTTTCTTAAGGAAGTTAAGAGATATTCTGTGTAATGACATGATGTTAAAACAGAAACCTGAGGGAAGTGAATGAGCAAATCAGGTAGACACTGGGGCAGAAGGAGTGCTCCCCAAACTGTAACTGTGTGGATATATGCTGTGCTGGGCATGCTGGGGGGACAGTGTGAAGACCAGAGCGGAGGGCAAAAGGCTGTGCAGGTTCTTGGTGGCTATGTAAGAAATTTGCATTTTTCTTAGTAAGATGGGAAGCTATTGGAAGGCCTTGATCAGAGAAGGAACAGAAGCTAACTTTGTTTCTGAAAGATTACTCTGTATAGAGGATGTTGTTGTTGTTGTGTACCATGGAGTTGGAACTGAACCATAGTTGACCCTCCCATGGGTTTTCAGAGGCAGTAAATCGTATGGGAGAAGATTGCCCATTCTTCTCCCACAGAGCAGCTGGTGGCCTCGAACTGTGTGCCTTTGGGATTGCAACACAGCTTTTTGCCAGTAGACCACCGAAGCTCTGTTTGGAAAAGAGACTTTTTTTTTTTTTGGTTGGTTGGTTTGTGCTGTAGAGTTTAGCCAAATGAGCTCTGAATCCTGCCCTGTCCTGAGCCAATCTCGTTAATTCTGACACAACCTCCATTGCCCCAGTCACTGTATCAATCTATCTCATCAGGGTATTCCTCTCCTGTGCTGTCCCTCTATCCTTCCAAGCATGATGTCCTTTTCCAGGGACCAGTCTCTCCTGGTCATGTGCCCAAATTATGTGAGACGACTCTTCAAAATCCTAGCCTCCAAGGAGAAACTTGATTTCTCCCTCTCCAAGACGACCTATTTGTTTTCTTAGCAGTCCATGATATGTTGAAGACTCTTCTCCAGCACTACAATACAAACACATTGATTCTTCTTCTTCTTCTGT
Organism: Elephantulus edwardii; assembly: GCF_000299155.1. Lineage (NCBI taxonomy): Eukaryota > Metazoa > Chordata > Mammalia > Macroscelidea > Macroscelididae > Elephantulus > Elephantulus edwardii. The sequence goes on along the minus strand of NW_006399759.1, from coordinate 34,735,726 downwards.
TATTTTTAGTCATTATCCAGCTCTCTGATGCATAGCAAGTAAATGTGAAGACCATGGCTTGGATTAAGTGCATCTTAGTTTCTAGACTGACATTGTTGCATTTCAGCCCTCTGGAGCAGTCCCTGATAGCAGATTTTCCCAGTGCAATTCATCTTTTGATTTCCTGACTGCTGGTGCCAAGAGTGTTGATTTTGGAGCCGAGCCAGCTCAGTTTCCTCTGTCTATCGTGGTGCTGCCAATTAGAGTTAGTTAATTGGTGAAACCCTGTGTCCAACAGGGAGGCTGTTTATTAATCCAGGTCTGTGGTGTCTTGGCTTAGCATGAAAGAAAGAAGGTGGAAAGAATCGACCCAATTCTGGTTACGTTTCATAGTCTCAGCTTTCAAGATTTGCTGATAGGTTGCACATAGATTGTGAGAAAAACAGAGGAGGATTTTGGCCTGTATAACTGAAATAAAATAATACATTTCCTATTTATCTAAATGGGGAGAAACTATAGGAGAAGCAGTTGTTTTGTTTTTTTAATTCTTTCCATGCAGAGGGCAGTAGTGACCATCATACTGAGAGTGGATCACAGGTTGTCTTGGTCTAAGTGTTATATTTCCCCTTTGAATTGTTGAAAGTTCTCGCTAGAAGTGTGTCATTCTGTGGCTTCTGTATTGCAAGTTCTTCCTTTGCTTGATTACTGATCCCTCAAGAATCAGTTTCTCCTGGAAACCTTTGCTCGCTCTTCCTTCTCCAACATGGAGAAGTTCTCTGGAAACTTTTCTCTCTGTTCTTCAGTGTCTGACTCTTTCTTCTTGGAGAGTAAGTCCTTCTGTTTACCATGATTCAGTGTAATTTACTCTGCTGATGTGCTTGTCTTACTGCACTGTGATCTCCTTTAATACCCAGGCTCAGGACAATGCCTGGCTCATTGTAGATGTACCATAGGTTTGTACTGAATTTAATTGAGATGCAAAACTACATTTCTGCTTATTCTCCCTCTTTTGGGTAGAGGGTGACATTGACATTTTTTTTTTTAATTTTTTTTTTTACATTGACATTTTGCTGGACAAATTTTATCTGGAAAATCAAGGGCTCCAAAAATGGTGAAATGATGAAAATTACGGCTCCAAAATTTGGCATAATGCCAGTTGAGTGTTTCCATAAACACATGTAACCCTGTCTATGCTTACTCATTTATGCCAAGAAATTTGGAAGACTGTCTGGAAAACTGACTGGGAAAATCCATACTTACATCCATTTCAGAAAAACAGAATTTAGTGGAACATTATGAAACAATATTTACACAAGTAAAATCTTGCCGAAATTTTTTTAATAAGACTGCAGCAAATACATTGAGAGGGAATTGTGAGAAATCCAAGCTAAATTCAGATGAGGCCAGCTTGTTGTTGTGTACCTTCGAGTCGGAATTGACTTACAGCTTTCAGAGGCAGTAAATCACATGGGAGTTGATTGCCCATCTTTTTCTCACAGAGCAGCTTACGGATTCCAACCGCATACCTTTGTATTGACAGCATGATTCCTTACCACTAAGCTACCAGAGCTCCCTAAGAGAGGCCATAGAACAAGTGATGTCATTGCAGACATCAGATGGATCTTGAGAATTCTGGAAAGATGTTGACTGTGTTTCATTGATGATACAGAGATTTTTGGCTGCGTGGATCATAATAAATTGAAAAGAAGGGAATCCCAGAACACTTACCTGTACTCCTGTGAAAGTGGAACACTTACTAAGTAGCAGTCATTCTAAAATTATAAGGGGATAACACATGGCTTAAATCAGAAAAGGTGTGTGTGAGGGTTATATCCTTTCACCATACGTATTATGGAGCAAACAATCTGAGAAGGTGGACTATATGAAGAAGAATGTGGCATCATTATTGGAAGAAGATTCAACCATCTGCAACATGAGATAACACAACCTTACTTGCTGGAAGTTAAGAGAACTTGAAACACTGAAAATGAAAGACTACAGACTTCAATATTATGACTAGCTTGGTCCACAGAGGGGAGAATCATGGAACTTTTGTCTCACAGACTTTGGGTATGTTATCAGGAAAGGTGAGTTCTTGGGACAGATGATCATGCTTAGTAAAATAAGGATCATCATAGGAGAGGAAGGCTCTTTAGAGATTGGATTTCTAGAGTGACTGGAACAATAGGCTTTCACCCCATAGAGACTGTGAGGAGGCATTGGGCCTGTCAGGTTTTCATTCTGACTGATGGCATAGGGTCACCCTGAGTCAGAACCAATTTGACAGCACCAAACAATAACAACGTGATTAATAATAGGAGTGATGCAATAGAGAGGAAGAAAGAGATGGTGCATGGGAGAAAGGAGGGCACTATTAGAAGGTAATATCCTCGAGCAGGGGAGGTCAAATAGGCTTCAGGGCACAGGTGGAAGTGCTAGTCTTAGGCACTTGGGCAGGCCCCCCACCCTAATAGAAAAATACTGTGTGAGCCTTTCTACAGGTTGGCTGATAGATCTCTGGATGGGAAACGAACTAAATTTTCTTCTGATTGCTCCATTTTTTTTCAGTTACATAAGCAGAAAGGAAGCCATCAAAGGAAGCCAATGTGCTGGAAGTTTGAAAAGCAGAGAGAGACATGAAATCATCTAGTAAAGTGGCAGAGTAAATGGACTAGAAAAGTGTTACAGCGTCATTAGACAGCACTAACAATTCCTGGAACTAGAAGAATAAAGGCACAACCAGCTCATGTGTTGATTGTAAATGGGGAGATGTGGTGAAATTTGTTGTTTGTTTTCCAGGAAAATACCAAGCCCGGATTCTTTCCGAGAGCCTTCTCACCCCAGCAGAGTACCAGAAAGAAGTCAATTATGAGTTGGTGACTGGAAAAGTGGACTCCTTGGGGGCCTTTTTTAACACCCTCTGTCCAGGTAGGCTTATAGTGAGGCAGATAGAGAATCCTGTATACAAAAGAGAGAAATAAGGCAAGACTCAATAGGAGTTGACATCGCTGAACACCTCCTCTCATGGACCTGGTAGGGCTGGTGACCTGGATTTAAATATCCCTCTCTTCTGTCACTTTATGTCCACTTTTTTCTTGCGTTGTCAAGGGTCATTTCTGACCAGCAGTCATTTCCTACTTGGGTTGTCAGATTGTTCTAGAAGGGGACTTTGTGATTTCTAACTGCACATGAGGTTCTTGTGCCTGGCTCTTCTGCTTCTCTTCAGTCTCATCTGTCACCACTTGCCTCTCCTTGTGTACTGCTGAAACTTTTTCACTAGAAGTGTGAGTTCTGTGGCTTCTGTATTGTAAATTCTTCTTCCTTTGATCACTGATCCCTCAAGACTCAGTTCCTTCCAGAAACCATTGCTCACTCTTCTTCTCCTACATAGAGAAGTTCTCTGGAATCGTTTCTCTGTCCTTCAGTGTCTGACTCTTTCTTCTTGAAGAGTAAGTCCTTATATTTACCATGATTCAGTGTAATTTACTTTTCTCTTACTGCACTACTATCTCCTTAATAGGACAAGCAATACCTTTAATACCCAGGTGCAGGACAATGCCTGGCTTATTGTAGATGTACCTTAGGTTTGTACTGAATTTAATTGCAAAACCACATTTCCGCTTATTCTCTCTCTTTTGGCTAGAAGGCGACATTGACATTTTGCTGGACAAATTCTATCAGGAAAACCAAGGCCATATTTCTTCTTCACTTGCTGCCTCCTCTGTCAATAAACCAGCATCTCTGGATGTCAGCGGGGTGCCAGCATGCACAAGTGAGTAGAGAGAGGTGCTGGGGATCTGGGCTGGCAGGGGCAGCTACCAAGGACCCCAGATGCTGAAAGGAAGGTGCACCAGGGGCTTGTCCAAAAGGCAAAGTTAGCAGCAAAGTAGACTTCATATGTAATTTTAATTATCATCTTTAATGATAAATTCATTTGAAATGTATGTTTGTACACTTTTCCCAAGATAATATATTTGTTTTGATGCTGGCTCATGAATGCATTGTTGAAACTTTTTCTAATAAGTCCCTGAAAAGCTGTAATAGTCTCCTTCTGTACCTGGGAACTTGTTCAGGTCCAAGATGCTCTCATCCAGCATCTGGCCACGTATCATCTCTTCAGGATGGCTTGGCCCATTGAAGGACAGTAGGCCACTGCCTCTTCTGTGCTTTTCTCATAGCTTCATTGAAATGAAGAAATATAGGCAAAATGCCCACAGTATGTCGCACACACCAGGTACCTGATACATGCTAACGTGCCTTCCCTTGCCTTAGTCACTGGTGAGTGTATTGCTAGGCAGAGGTCTGTGCTGGGTCCCTTAGCTGAATGGTGTCCTTATGGAGTGTGTGACCCGGCAGAGGCAGGCCAGGAGCCCCTTGCACTCACAGCGTACCTCATGCCGTGGGCTCTGGTTCCAGGCTACAGTGTGGAGCCGCACTGTGTCCAGCCCTTCCAGTTGGCAGTGGCCCAGAAGCTCCTCTCCCATGTGTGCTCCATTGCTGACTCCAGCACCCAAAACCTGGACTTGGGATCCTTTGAGAAGGTTGACTTCCTGATTTGTATTCCACCCTCAGAAGTGACTTACCAGCAGACTTTGTTCCATGTCTGGCACTCAGGTATGTGATCTTTCAGGGCTCGGTTTTCAGTCTCATGTAGAGAAGCTTGATTTGGATTTTGCATTATTGTGAAATAGACAGGGCAAGTGTTGTGATCCTCGTTTTGTAGATCTTGAAATTGACGATGAATTCCTCACAGATGAATGGATTTCACAAACTGTAAAAGTTAGAACCATGACTTGAATTTTTGTTATATCACATTCTAGCCAACATTCCAACTATGTATGACTTCAGCTTCATACATTTGCCCTGTCCTGTGATATTTAAACACCTGAAATGCAGAGTCAGTGTCTTCACTCAAAAGATGAACTCTCTTGTGGGGTCATGGAAGACTGTATGACATTCAGACCAGAAGATGAGGAGGCTAGGTGGTGGGACCTTTCCTTTCCTTCAGTCACACGGAGCTTAAGATCAGTTACTTCATGACCAGCTTTTCTGGTGCCCACTTGGTGGGCTGCTGTCTTGACAGTCAAGCTGTGGAGCAGACCTGTTCCTCTGTCCCAGCTTTCCATATGTCAGAGTAGTTGTTTATTTATGAGTTTGTCTGCCAGACACAGCTGTGTCTTAGGAATCTCTGTAGCCCTGGTATATAGGAGATGCTTATATAGGAGGGACTTTTGAGTGAATTGACAGGTGTCTGTTGAGGGAAAGTGACAGTGTTTGGAGTTACTGATATATTTTACTCTGTTGCAGGGGTTTTGCTGGAGCTTGGCTTAGAGAAGGAGCAGATGACCAAGCAGAGAGTAGAACAATACGTTCTGAAGCTGGATGCAGAGGCTCAGACAAAATTTAAGACCTTCCTGCAAAATTCCTTTCAGAATCCACATACGCTCTTTGTCCTCATCCACGACCATGCCCACTGGGATCTTGTGAGGTTAGAGTGGCTTCTTACATGACAAGGTTGATGTTTTCCTCCTTTGAGATAATATATGTGGATGAGGCCTGGGACGATGAGGGCAAGTCTTAAAAAGGCCAGATTATTTTGAGGGCTTGATGCTTATAAACGTTATAGATTTTTTTAGAACTGGAAGTTATCCTAGGAGTATCTGTTGTAATCCTTGAAATTTGCCAGTATTCAAACCAAGGGCCAAAGAGAGGAAGTGTCTCAATCATATCCTGGAATGGGGTGGGGGTGGGAGGTGTTAGCTATGAGGCCCAGTAAAAGGGATGATTCCCCTAGTGCGGCCTGATGTGCTTTTCCTGTGTACCTGTTGGTATTAAAGGAGCCTCACAGGCGATGCTGAGGTGTGTAGCAGGCTCTTCCTAATTGAGACTGCCTCGGGTCTGGTATGGTGCCCTTTACTTACCTCATTAAAAGGTATGTGAGTCTGGGTGAATTTGATATTCATCTGTCAGAAGTCTAGTGGAGAATCCTGCTTGTTTAGTGTGAGACTGGCCATGGGGGCTGTGTCTAGATGTGCCCACTGAGGTGGAGGAAGATCATCGACCCAGATCTGGGAGGAAAGCTTTTATTTTCTTAAACATTTCAGATTGCCCAAGACCTTCAAAGGTTGCCTGGAAAAGGAGTTTTAAAGTTAAGTCCATGAATGAGGTTGGGAGAACTTGAACATCTTGAAATGATGTTCCAATCAAAAACTTTATTGTGATTATCCATTTTGGTGGTAGATTTCTCAGTGGTTATCTGCCCCCCTAAAGATTAAATACTGATTTGATAAAGTTAAGTCTTTTTCCTCTAGGTATACAACAGAATAATCAGAGATAATTATTCCGTAAAGAGAAAGCGAGACTGAGCTAGGCTTCCATCTAGGTCTTAGTCCAGAGTACTTCCTATTCCTTCACTGCAGCTTTTTAAATTTAGCATACACTTTACCATTTTGTGTCCTTTTTTTGGATCATTTCAAGGTCAGTGAGAATTTAGGGGAAAGGATTTAGCCCCATCATATTAGACTAAAGGAGAAAAGTGAACACATTGAACACACCTGGTTCACAGTCACTGTGCTAAAGGAGTAGATGAATTATGTAAGTTTAAGCTGTCTTCTGTATCCTCCCTTTTATCAGCCAAGATTTTAATAAGTAGTGACAACTAGGGTAATCCTTCACAGGTTGCTGACATGCAATCTTTTCTCCTTAGTTGCAGGCTTCACTTTTTGGGTTCAAGTGGAATGGGTTTGGTTTTACATGTATTCAGCTGCTTGGTCCTTGTGAAATTATAGCACTGTATGAGGAACTACCTTGCTGATTGTTTTCTCTTTCCTCCCTCAGTAGCACTGTTCATAATCTCTATTCACAAAGTGACCCAACTGTGGGATTGGTGGACAGATTGCTCAATTGCAGAGAGGTGAAGGAAGCCCCCAACATCGTGACACTTCACGTGACTTCCTTCCCATATGCTCTGCAGACACAGCACACCCTCATAAGCCCATATAATGAGATCCACTGGCCTGCCTCCTACAATAACGTGAGTGTGGGGTGCTGGGTCCTAATTTGGCAATGGCTCTTGAACGTGGATAAATTTTGTTTGGTAAAAAAAATCTTGACTATGTCCTTGGAGATCAGGTGAATTCCAGCTCCTTGAATCTTTAACTTAACTCAGCATTAGATACAAGCCTGTCTTAGTGTATCTGCTGGCTCTCATCTTAGGGAAGACAATGCAATGAAGTCAGTTTGTTATTTTCTCCAGTGACTGGAGCTCTCTGACCATCTGAGCAGCTTTTTCAGGGTACAGTATAAAGAAGTGGAAGCTAGAACTCTTGGAACCTTTAGCAATTTGCCCTCCTTGTGGGGAGACTCTTTAGTTTGTCTAGAAGTCTTAAAAATGTTTCTGATTTTCCTTTCCCCTCACTCTTAAGCAGTGTAACACAAACTCGCCTTCCTAAATCCTAACACAAATCACTGAAATTTGGTGAGTTTTATTTTGCATTTCATTTCAGTCTGTCACCTGCCATTTTCTCATCAAAATAAAAGACCAGAACAGTTCTGATAATTAAAGAATCTTGGGTGGTCCTATGTGAAGAATTTTTTTTTCTTTTTCTTTTCTTAAATTTTTGGTTTTTTATTTCAATGAAAGTTTACGGAGACTTTGGACTTTCATTCATTCATTATTGCACACTTTCTTCCCTGCCCCCCACCAAGTTTGCTTTTCTCTTTGAAAAGTAAAAAAAAATCTTTGTTAGTCAGTCCCACCCTACCCTACCCCCACAGTCCACCCCAGTATACAGCTTTTATTCTGTACTCTTGTCATGACAATAATACCTAATTAGGTGAAGAACTTTTAAAGATACTAATGCATGGCACCTACCTATTCTTGCAGATTCAGAATCAGTAAATAATAATAGTAATTCATGCACCTCTTCCTTTGTGCTTTATATTCTGAGTGTTTTATGCATTCATAAACTCATCTTTGAGATAGGTGCTAGGATGATTTCTACTTTGCAAAAAGGAAAACGAGGCCCAGATGGAAGGAGGTCCCTTACTACCTCAGTGCAGCTAGGAAGTGACGGAACCTAGATTTGACCTAGATTGTCTGGCTCCACTGCCTTTACGTCTTTGGGGTGAAGTCCAAGCCTTTCTATTTTTAATAACCTTTCCCAGCTTGACTGGGCTATGAAGTTTTAGAAGCACTGATATTAGTTTAGGAGGAATTTATGTCAAGTAAAACTGGTTAGATAAATAGATTCCCCCCCCCATTCATTTTAATAGCAACTGAAATAAAAGTAGTTGATTTGTATATGCCTAAAGTCATCTTATGGCTGTACGTGGGATTATTTTTTTCTTTTTAATGAAATTGGACTTCTTCACTAAGAAGACATTGGGACCAAATACCTTCAGACATTGGGAAAACACTTGGCTAATGAGGGTGCATCATCAGTTAGAACGGAGCACGTTTTGCTCTGGATCTGAAGAGCTAAGGGATTTTTAAATGATATGCGAGAAACTTACAGCCAATAAAATTTAGACCAAGGTATTGATTCTAATGCCTGCTTGGTATGTGAACTTCTTACTATCCTGGTGAAAGCAAGATTTAAATGACTGATGTTCTTATCTGTTTTAGGGAGTGGACTTATATCATGAAAATAAGAAGTACTTTGGGCTCTCGGAATTTATTGAATCAACACTTTCAGGACACAGCCTCCCCTTGCTCAGATATGATAGTTCTTTTGAGGCCATGGTCACCGCGTTAGGAAAAAGGTACACTTTTCTCTCTTAAGTTACTAAATTTAGCTTCAAGTGTCAGCCGTGGCTTGCACAGTTAGCTGGTGAAGTCCAGGAAAGGAGTTCGCCTCCCTTCTTTCCTGAGTGACTCAGTCCTCCCATCAAGTGTGTCCTGGGTATTTCTGTCTTGTGTTTGAATCACTGCCTGTCAGATACCTTCGTTATGCTGTTGCTCTGGCAATTTTAGAGATGAGGATACTCAGAAATATGCTGGCATGAGGGATTATGTCTTTTGAAAATCAAGGTAATGATAAGCAAATGGTAGGAAAAGTACTAAGGGATACAAAGGAAAAGGAATGATCATAATTGACTGCTTTTCTTCTGTATATTTTCTGTCGCAACTTTATTTTCTGTTACAAGTTGTTCCAAGTTTTTTACTTTCATTACGTTATTTAGTCTTTGAAGCTACTCTGAAAAATTTCCTGTTATCTCTGTTTTGGGAATGAAATGAGGGGCAGAGAGACCCAGTGACTTTCTCAGGCCACACATTAGCTAGTGACAGAACTGACGGATGCCACGTTTGACTCCAGAGCTTTCCCTTTAAACCCCTTCAGACAGACCAACAAACTAGATTCTAGTGCAGCCATTTTGCAGATAAAGAAATTGAGGCCCAGAAAGGCTGAGTAATTGCTTCTATGCACACAGTTCATATCTGTCTTTTAAAGCTAGATAAGATCGTCTAATGCAAACAAAACGAGAGACTGGGCAGTTAACTAAGGACGGTGAAACTGGTCTCACATATGTTGGGTAGGTTTTCAGCAGAACCAGTCCTTGGGAAAAAGACAGCAGGCTGGTAAAGGTAGCGGGTCAGCGAAGCAGAGGCAGACCCTCCATGGGATGAATTGACGCCGTGACTACAGCTGTGGACTCAAGTATGTGGAGCTCGTGCGGGTGATGCAGGGTAACGCAAGGTTCCAGGCTGCTGTCCGTACATTTGCTTTGAGTCATAGACAATTCAGTGGCACCTAACAGTTAAGTGCCATTAATTGTTGGTGTGAGCTGGGCTTTGCCACCTGTCATCACATGACATTTGTTCCTCAAGCTAGCCTGTGAACAACATTGATTTAACTGTATACTAATTGTTGTTAAATCAAAAAAGTATCTCATTACCATTAAATTGGAACCACCTCAAAGCTGGCCTTCATTTGGGTTTCTTGAGGCTATGAATTGCAAGGGATGAGATTGCCCATCTTTCTCCCTGGAAGCTGCTGGTGTAGTCAGTGCACCAGAGAAGGAGTGCCTTTGTGTTAACAGACTGTGTCCCCAGAGCCCAATGTAGAAGAGTACTCAGGCCCATTCTCCAGCTCACAGATTGGCATCTTGCTCTTAGACACTTGGTGAGTGAAGAATTCCTCCTGGATATTAAATCAGTTATGGGACTTAGAGTCGTGCTGGATCCAAACTCCATTCGTTTGACCATGTGACCATTAAGTGACCAAAATCGACTACCTCCTGGGTCTGAGTCTTGAATCACCATTGACCACTCAGGAGATTTTAGGAAAGTTTTGTAATCTTCTATGGGATATTAATAATACCTTTCTTATCAGGATAAGACTGAGATGAGTTAATATATGTAACACATTAGGAACAGCACTCAGTGCACAGTATATATTCATTGGTAGTTGCTGCTCTCATCATTATCATCCTCTCTCTCTCTCCCCCCCCATTCCCCTGTCTCCCACTTCTCCCCCTTTGTCAGGCCTATCAAAGTTGGATTGAGGTTGACTTTTACTTTTCACTGAGCAAGAAGATAATATGAAACCATGGGATATTAAGTCATGGAGGATTGTAGGAACTGCTAGAAGTCATTTAGTGCTATCATCTCATTTTATAATTGTGGCTACTGAGAACCAGAGAAAAGACCTATGAGCTATTAGTCCTAGAATATGCACTTACCCACAACCTGTTTTTAACTACTTGGAACTCCAGTGGGGTTAGATTCTTTCCCCCCACTATACCATGCTGCCTTCTTAGGAAAACTCTCAAAACAATTAATTTCTAACAGCAAGAAACTAAGGTAGGAACATGCAGAGGTGTGGTCTCTTGACACCACTCACAACCAGACTGGAGCTTTGCCGTGTGCTGCAGAAAGATCTCACTGGGCAGCGGGGAAATCTGTTCACGGGACTATAAATCTGATCCAAGATTACTGTGACTTAAAAAAAAAGAAAAGATTTAGGCATATCACAAACTCCAGTTTTCATCTTAATATTTTTCTATAAAGCTTTCTTCCTTTAGAGTCAACTAGAGAGAGATTTAGACAAGAACGCAGTTCTCTGTTGGGCCCCAACCTGGCTGGGTACCTCTCTATGCTTGATTTGCAGGTGCTGTTTGGAACTGGGAGTAGTTCCTGCATCCCACGTGCTTGTCTTTTACAAAATTTTTATTGTTTATTGTATTTTCTTATTATAACTTAAGTGAGGCTAACTAATATGCTGCACGCACTTAAAATGATCTGTTTTCCTTCACCACATGATAGGGATCAAAAGTTTCTTCCTGACTATGTAATTCCTCCCCCTCAGCACCTCTCTCACTGTAGGTTAGTTTGTATTTATTAAGAGTTTAAAATAAATGGTTGCTGTGATGCTAAACACCAGGACACTGATGTGTCAAATGTGATAATGGTTACTCATGGTGGACAATGTTTGGTGGAGTTCCCTGATTAAAACAAGCTTGGAAGCAGGAGTGGCATCCACTTCCGAAATAGCTTGCCTCAGGAAACTCTCTGAACCCGGAGAAATAAAGTTTTACAAGTGTTCAGCTCTTTCATTCATAACTCAGATAATTGTTTTCATCTGTGTTATTGAATGGATCCCTAGTGTATTCCTTTTTAATTGCTAAGTAGTATTCTATTCCATATCTAAACTACTGTTGATTTATTTATGAACAGTTGGCTTATTTTTCAGTTTTACTATTCAAATAAAGCTGCTGTGAACACTCATGTGCCAAGCTTTGTGTAGTCATATGATTTCATTTCTCTTAGGTTACTATCTAGCACTGGAAGGGCTGTTTATGTGGTAAGCGTATGTTTAAATTTTTAAGAAACTGTGTCAAAGTGTTTTCCAAAATATTGCTATTTTACTTTCCATTCAGCACTGTATGAGAGTTCCAGCTTTTTCACAGCCTTAGCAGCACTGATGTGATTAATCTTTTTAATTCTAGGCATTTTGATAGGTATATAGTGTCTTTTCATTGTCATGTTAATCTTTCCTCATCTACTTGTTACACTAGATGTGTAAGCATCTTTTAATGTGCTTACCAACCATTTGTACCTCTCACCGGTGGAGCATCTCTTGGAATTGACCCCTTTTGTCATTATGAAACAAGCCTATTTAATCTGTACTCTGAAATGACTATGTGATATTACTATAGATACTCCTGCTACCATTTGATGAATGTTTGCATAGTTTGAAATTTCTATTCTTTGACTTTTAACCTGTTTGTGTTTTCATATTTAAAGTTAGTTTCTTGTAGGCAGTTGTTAATGTTGTTAAGTGCTGTCGAGTCGCAGGTGACTCATAGCGACCCTATGAAGGAGAGTCCTTGACGCTTGGGTGCCTTTCATCCTCTCTTCAGGTTCATAGGGTTTCTGGAGGCAAGCTATTATGGAAGTGGATGCCACTCCTCCTTCCAAGCTTGTTTAATCGGGGAGCTCCACCCCACTCTCTGTCTGCATTGGGTAACCAACCATTAATGCATTTGACACATCAGTGTTACAGTGTTCAGCCTCACAGCAACCAAAAGTGACTGCGGTACTGCAACTTGTACACCAGGGCTATACATAGTTGAAACTTGCTTTTCTAAAATATATATATTGTCATTCACTTTTCTGTAATAGTTCATATACATTGTTTAATTTATACACAAGTTGTTTTATACAATAGTGTCTGTACATTGTGTTATATATAATGAATTACTTTTATCTCTCTTATGTACACATTGTACCATACCTGGTTTTTCACCGTATCTCCTACTAATCTCTGCTCTCTTAGTGATTTCAGTTTGATCATCTGTGCTTTTCAGTTAAGATATTTATACAATTTACATTTAATATGCTTGTTTCTATAGTCCTACTTAAGGTTGTCACTGGCCAGTTCTTTAAAAAGTACATGGCCTGGTCTGTCTTTAGTGTGCCCTAGTTTGGAAGCATTGTGGAGCGAGCCCTCCATACCATGATTAATTGTCTAGTATTGGAAATAGCACTGGCCTAGCTTCCAGCATCACAGAAAGACATAAAACACCAAGTAGGACACCACAAACTGAGAGTCAAGTGAAGAAGATAAAAATATGCTCTCAAATTGGGAAAAAAAAACCCTAAAGAAAAATCTCAAGCCTCCATTTGCAGTACTGAAGCATTCTATTATGGGCAAAATATGGAGCAATGTTGGAAGTGTCAAAAGTAGATGGAAGGACAAAGTTACTGTACCAAAAATATATAATTGATATTCAACCATTTCAGGAGGTATAATATGATAAAGAATCAATGGTATTAAAGGAAGAAGTCCAAGCTGCCCGAAGGTATTGTGGAAAACCTGGGTCCAAAAATTGAAGAAATACCAATTGAGATTTTCAGCAAAGATAATAATGCTAGAAGGTTTCACTCATCTATGCAAAGACCAACTACCTGACCATGCCACCTGACCAACTGACTAGAAGAGATGTGTGCCCATTCTAAGGAAAATTCACTCAAGAGAATATAGAAATCATTGAATATCATAAATATCACATACAAATAAATTTTTACAGAGATAATTAAAAAACGATTGCAGTGTGCAACAGCTAGAAATTGAAGCCCTATTCAGAAGAGGGTATGCTATTTTATATGGTTCATAGATGAAATTAGAGAATACCAGAAGATGTTTATCTGTGTTTTACTGACTTTGAAAATGCCTTCAACTGTGTTGACTACAGCAAATTATAGTATGCATTGCAAAGAATAGGAACTCCAGAGCATTTTACCATCCAGAGGAATGTGTTTCATGGACTATGCAACATCATTTGACTGTGTGGATCACAACAAACTGGCTGGCTCTGAGAAGAATGGTAATCACAGAACACTTGATTGTGCTTATGCAAAATCTGTATGTGGGCCAGGAGGCAGTCGTCGGAACAGAGCAAGGAGACACTGCATGGTTTAAAATTGGGAAAGGTGTGTGTCAAGAATGTGTCCTATCTCCATGTCTTTTCAGTCTATATGTGGAACAGATTATCCCGGAGGCTGGGCTCTATGAGGAGAAGTGTGACATCATAATTAGAGGTAGACTTATCAACAAATCTGTGTTATGCAGATGACACAACCCCGCTTGCTGAGACTAAAGGAGGACCTGAAGCACTTGCTGCAGAAGGTCAAGAACTACAACCTTCAATATTGATTGAATCTCAACATCAAGAAAACAAAGATTCTCACCACTGGGCTGATTGGCAGCATCATGATAGATGGTGAAGAGATTGAGATTGTTGACAGCTTCAGTTTGCTTGGCTCTTCAGTCAACACTCTTGGTACCAGCAGCCAGGAAATTAAAAGAGATTGCATTGGGAAAGTTCTGCTGTCAGAGACCTCCCCAAATTACTGAAGAGCAACGATGTCAGCCTGGAGACTAAGGTGTGCCCGATACAGGTTGTGGTCTTTGCAGTTACTTGCTATGCATCAGAGAGCTGGATAGTGACTAGGGATGATAGAAGGAGAGTTGATGCCTTTGAGCTTTGGTGCTGGAGAAGAGTATTTAATGTACCATGGACTGTTAGGAGAACAAACCAGTTCGTTCTGGAGAGGGTGAAGCCAGGCTGCTCCTTGGAGGCAAGGATCCTGAAGATTCTTCTGTCATACTTTGGGTATGTTACAAGGCAGGATTAGTCCTTGGAGAGGGACATTATGCTTGGAAGAGTGGAGGGACAGCACAGAAGAGGAAGGCCCTCTGTGAGATGGATTGATTCACTGGGGTAATGGGGATAGGCATCTTGGAGACAATAAGATTGGCAGAGTTTAGGGCTGTTATATGTAGAGTCACTATGAGTCACAGGTGACTTGATGGCACATAACAACAACGTGTAGACCTGTACATAGACCAGGAAGCAGGTGCTCTAGTAGAGCAAACAAATACCACATAGTTTAAAATCAGGAAAGCAGTGTTCCAGTACTGTAGCCTTTCACCAGACTTGCTAATTCTATATGCTGAGGGGATTACTCAAGAAGCGGGACTGTACTAAGAAAAATGGCGCTTCAGGCTTTGGGAAAACTCCTACCTGTGATGTGCAGGTGACACAACTTTGCTGCTAAAAGTGAGGAGTCCTTTAAACACTGATAAAGACTCAGAGACCACAGCCTTCACTATAGATTACGCATCAAGTTAAAGAAAATAAAAATCAACTTTACTAAACTAATAAGTAACATTATACATGGAGGAAAGTTTGGCATTATTAATTCATTTTACTGGGATCCACAGTTGACATCCAGAGAAGCAGCATTCAAGAAATCAAGTGATATATTGCATTCAGCATATCTACTATTTCAGATGTTAATGATCAGTGAAGTCTCCTTGCCGATTAAGATGTGCCTGATGTAACTCAGCATTTACAGTTTCCTTATATGCATGCCACAGTTAAAAGTCTGGAATGTAACAGGGATTGCAAGGAGAATGAACAGATTTCTCTTGGGAAAAAGTTCAGCCAGAGTAATTTGTAGAGTGAAGGATGATAAGGCTTTATCTCATTTCCTTTGAGCATATTATTAAGAGGGACCAGTCTCCTGAGAAGGAGAGATAATGTTGTTCAGTAAAGTAGAGGGTCAGTGAGAAAGAGCAAGACCTTTAAAGAGATGGATTGAGATAGTTGCTGCAACAGCAGTGTGACTTAAGACTGGACATTGCTTCATTTGGTTCATAAATCACAGTCAGCTTCGTGACACCTAACAGCTAAACAGTGTGTGGTCATAACTTTATGTTGTCCAGCCAGCTATGACCCTGTGAAGAACAGATGGGAACTTTGTTCTGTCCTGCTCATTCTCCAGCATCTCTGCCATGCCCAAGACCATTGTTATAGTCATTGTGTCACTGAAAGTTACTCGCCATAAATTGGATAATGAATTAGGAAGACTGAAGAATTGATGTGTTTGAATTGTAATTTGTGAAGATTATTGACTAGACCATAGACTGCCAAAGAATAAACCAGTCTGTCTTGAAGGAAGTGTAAGAGTGCCCCTTCGAGGCAAGGATGGGGAAACTTCCTCTCACTTGCTTAGGGTATATTGTTAGAGAAGACCAGTTCTTAGATAAAGGCATTGTGCTGAGAAAGGTAGAGAATCAATGAAAGAGAGGAAGACCCTCATTGTGATGGGATGACCCTCTGACTGTGACAATTAAAACTGCAATCTTGTTGGTATTTTCTGTGTTCCATCTGATCTCTAGTTCATTCTTCTGCCATATTTTGGATCAAATACATTTTATTTTTTAAATATATTTCTTTTTTAAAAAAATTAATTTTAATGAAAGTTTACAGAGACATAGAGTTGCCAATCATTCATTGCTGCACTTTTCCCCCTATCCACCCCCTCCCCTGGATCAAATACGTTTTATGATTTCATTTTCTTTTACAAGTGATAACTCTTTGTTTTGTTATTTTAGTGGTTGCCTTGGAATTTGAAGTAACCTTGACCCCCGAACAATGTGGAAATTAGGAATGTCAACCCTCTCACAGTGGAAAATCCCAGCATAACTTTTCATTCCCTAAAACCATAACTACTGACAGCCTATTGATGACTTGAGGGCATTTCAGTAATGTGATCCATTTAACACATTTTGCGTATTTGTTGTATACTTTTTAACACTAGATTGTAAGGTATTATCCCAGAAATGCATCGTTTTCTTGCTTGCTGGCATAACTACAGCAGCAGTTCACAAATTTCCCATAGTGGTCCTTACGTGGATGCCTTTATCTTGAAATGTTAGGCAGATGCAGCTGCAGATCCCAGTCGATGGTACCTATCAAGCAATACCATGTTTTCTTGTAATGTTGTAATGTTGTGACTTTTTTCTGTATCTTGGGAGCCACTTCCCATGTCACTAGTGATACTATGTATAAGTCTCATGGAGTTCGTCAAAGTTTATGAGCTTGCAAGAAACATCATAAAAAATGTGCAAGAATCACAAGAGATTGCTTTTTACTATGATTTAAAATTTACTTGAACATAAATAGCTCACATGGGGATGCTTAAAATACAGCATAAAAAAAATTCATGTACAAGTGGACCTTTGCAGTTCAGACCCATGGCATTCCAGGGTCCACTGTATAGATCTTTAACTTAAAAATATCACTGAAAATTTAACTTAAGAGGGTAATTGTATGTATCTTTTAACTTTGACTTAAAACCTAGCTTGAAGTGATTTTATTTTACTTTCTATAGTTTATGAAATTCTTGCAAAAGTGTAATTCGATTTATCCTTTTCACTGTTCTGTGCTGTTGTCATAAATCTTACTTGCCCTTACATTATAAAGCTGACATTTTTCTTATTTTTGCTCTAGGGTATCAATCATCTTTTAGAGATACATATGTAGTAGGCAAATACTACTTCTTTATTTACACATATAGTTAGGATTTCTGGTGGGTTCATTCCCTTGTGTATATCCAGATTTCAATTTGGTATTGTTTTATTTCTCTCTGAAGTACATTCTTTAACATTTTTTAAAGAGTAGGTCTAGTGGTGATGAATTCTTTCAGCTTTTCTATGCTTGTTCTGCATCATTTTTGAAAGATGAGTCCCCTGGGCATAGACACATAAATTCATCTTTTTTCTTTGAGTACACTAAAGATATTCCACTTTCTCCTGATTTACTATTTCCATGAAAAAAAATCTTTTGAAATCTTGATCTTTGTTTCTCTCTGTAAGGTACCTCTCATCTAGCGCCCCTGTGTACAGCAGCCCTGAAACCTGTTCTGCCCTGTGCCAACTCACCATCTCTGACACACCTACATTCATTATTGTATATCAGTCCATCTCTTTTCTCTGTCCTTCCACCCTTCCAAGCCTCATGTCCCTCTCCAAGGACTGGTCCCGTCCTTGCACTGTGCCCAAAGTTTGTCAGATGAAGCCTCAGAATTCTTGCCTCCAAAGAGCAGCCTGACTTCACCCCTGTTGGATGAACCTGTTCTCCTGGCAGTCCATGGTATATTGAAAACTTTTCTCTAGCACCACAACTCAAAAGCATCAATTCTCTTTCTGTCCTCCCTAGTCATTGTCCAGCTCTCTGAAGTATAGCAAGCAATTGCGAAGGCTATGGCTTGAATCAGGTGCATCTTACTCTCCAAACTAATGTTGTTCCTCTTCAGTACTCTGGTGAGGCCCCT
Source organism: Elephantulus edwardii (assembly GCF_000299155.1). NCBI lineage: Eukaryota > Metazoa > Chordata > Mammalia > Macroscelidea > Macroscelididae > Elephantulus > Elephantulus edwardii. Next base: position 34,717,620 of record NW_006399759.1, on the reverse strand, counting down.
GACAGCAGACTTTCCCAGTGCAATTCGTCTCTTGATTTCCTGGCTGGTGGTACCAAGAGTGTTGATTGTGGAGCTAAACAAACTAAAGCTGTTAAGAATCTCAACCTCTTCACCATCTATCATAAATGCTCCCATGTTCTGTTGGACCATGATAGAAAAATAATTGAAACTGTCAACAACTTCATCTTACTTGGATCCACAATCAGTACACTTAGGATGAGCTGTCAGAAGATGAGGAAGCATATTGTACTGGGAAAGTCTGCAGTCAGGGCCTCTCCAGATTGTTGAGGAGCAATGATGTCACTTTGAGGATTAAAATGCGCCTGACTCAAGTCATGGTCTTTTCATTCATTGCTATGCATCTGAAATCTGAACAGTAAATAAAGATGACAGAAGAAGAATTGATGTTTTTGAACTGTGGTTCTGGAGAAGAGTACTAAATATTTTATCGACTGCCAAAAGAAAAATTAGATATGTCTTGGAGAAGATGCAGCCAGAGTGCTTCTTGGAGGCATAAAGAACAAAGCTTCATTTCACATGCTTTGGGAATTTCGTTAGGAGAGGCTGTACTTTGGAGAGGAACATCATGCCTGGAAAGATAGAGAGATTGTGAAGGAGAGGAAGACCCTCAACCAAATGGATTAACAGTGACAGGAACAATCGGCTCTACTGTGTCAAATATTTGTGAGGATGGCACGAGATGGGACAGAGTTCAGATCTGTTGTTCATAGGATCGCTGTGAGTCATACTTGATTTGATGGCACATAACAACAACTGCTATGTCCAATCGGTTGCTATTCCCAACCAGTTTACTTTTTAACCCAGACATTACAGTTCTTGTTTGTAGAAGTTCGCTTATGGTTGTTTTGTGTGGTTTTTTTATCTCCTTGCTTTAACATACAGAATACAGGTGTAGTAATTGATTTAGTGCCTTTTTGAGGGGGTAAATCTATTGTCAGGGACCTCTCCAGAGTGCTGAAAAGCAACAGTGTCCGTCTAGAGACTACTAAATCCAAATCTAAATTAGGAGTCTAGAGACTCCTAATCCAGGACATGGTCTTCACAATTACTAGTTATACATCAGAGATTTGGACAATGACTAAGTATGACAGAAGACCATTTGGTGCCTTCAAGTTGTGGTGTTAGAGAAGTCTTGAACAAACTATGGACTGCCAAATAACAAATAGGTCTGTCTTGGACAAGAAGACTAGGATTTTCAAGCTCCATCTCATATACTGTAGGCATGTGGTCAGGAGGGACTGGTCCTTGGAGAAGGACATCATGATTGGAAGGGTGTAGGGACAGTGCAGAAGAGGAAGACCCTGATGAGATGGTTTGATACAATAACTGGGGTGATGGGAGTTAGTATGTTGGATTTAGTGAGACTGGTTCAGGACAGGTAAAGGTTTAGAGCTGCAATGTACATAGGGTCGCAGTGGGTCACAGGCGACTTGACGACACATAACAACAACAATTTAAATGATCGTGTCCTTTCTATATCAGTTCCTATTGGTTGATTTTTTTCCTCTTAATAATGAGCTCTATGTGCCTAGTAAATTTTGATTTGATATCACTGGTCAAAAGAGAAAAAGAAAATGTCAGCAGTTGACGTGTTTGGAATCACAGAAGCCAAGAAAGCTTAAGATACAAGCTGTCA
>NW_006399759.1:34711814-34712961 GCF_000299155.1 Elephantulus edwardii | reverse complement strand
TGGGAGGGTGGAGGGACAGCGCAGGAGGGGAAGACCCTCTGAGATGGATTGATTCGGTGACTGGGGTAATCGGGATGGGTGTGTCAGAGGCAGTGCGGTTTGCGCAGGATAGAGCAGGGTTTAGGGCTGTTGTGCATAGGGTCGCTATGAGTCGAAAATTACTCGACGGCACATAACAACAACAACACATATTGTGAAATTTTTGTATGCTGAATATTTGTAAATTACTATAAATCTTCCAGTTTTTGTTTTGAGAGGTACCCAAAGTTCTTTGGAAATGCTTTAATCCTTTCTGGGCTTGCTTTAAATCTCTTAGTTAGGATCAAGGCAGTTTTTATTCAGGGTCTAATATTGGTGAATTTGAACCACCAGAGAAACTAAAGACTTTGGGTTGTCGTTGTGTGCCATTAAGTTGGAACCTACTCATAATTGACCCTCCAGTAGTTTTGCAAAGTCAGTACATCATATATGAGGAGATTGCCCCTCCTTTTACCATAGAGTGGCGCAGCTGGTGGATTCAAACCACATAATTTTGGAATTGCATAGAAGTTTCTTGCCACTAGGACACCAGGGCTCCCTTTTTTGCTGCCATTCAGGCAGAACCATCAGAGTATTCAATTTCCAGTAACTAACTATACTTTCTACTCTGATGACAAACACACTAACTACTCTTCAAGGCTCTGTGTGAGCTTTAGGGATTGTTTCTGCACAACTTTGGTTCCCTCTTCTCTTGACTTGAAGTAGTCTCATCACATATGTGCAATGACCATGATCAGTGAAAGACTTGGCCACAAGTGTCTGGAGTTCTGGATGTATATATCTCTCTCTCCTTTGGTATTTTGTTTTGCGAAAATCAGCTGCTTTGGTTTCCCTGGACTTCCAACATTCTCTTATTGGCTAGACCACTAGCTAATGCTTCCTGGGCATGGCTCAGAGACCCTTGCAGACAGAAGCTGGGGGTTTCACCTGTTTCACCTAATTTATTTCACATTTGTTAGAATCACTGTCTTTTATTGCCTAACTGCCAGTGTCTTAAAACATTACTCTTTTATTTTTTCTTTTTTTATTTAATTTTATTTTAATACTTTTAATGAACATTTACAGAGAGTGTTGATTTCCATTCATTCATTGTTGCACTTTTCTCCCT
>NW_006399759.1:34707775-34710774 GCF_000299155.1 Elephantulus edwardii | reverse complement strand
GCTTGTTGGCCATCTGAATGTCTTCTTTGGTGAAATGTCTGTTCATATCCTGTGCCCATTTTTCTATTGGATTATTTACCTTTATCTTGTTGTGGTTCTCAAGTATTTTATAAATTCTGGATATAAGTCCCTTATCTGACATGTCATTACCAAATACTTTTTCCCAGTCTGTGACTTCCCATTTTACCCTGTTGGAGAAGTTTTTGGATATGCATAGGGATTTGATTCTTAGAAGGTCCCATTCATCTATGTTATCTTTTCCTGGTTGTAGATTTTTCAGGATTCTTGGAAGACTTTTTATGTTGTGGATTAGGACTACTAGAGTTCTTCCAAACTTTTCTTTAATGAAGTTTATAGTCCTTGGTTTTATTCCTAGATCCTTGATCCACCTTGAGTTGATTTTTGTATATGGAGTGAGGTATGGATCTTGCTTGAGTCTTCTGCAGATATTTTTCCAGTTTAGCCAACACCATTTGTTAAAGAGGCTGTTGTTTCCCCACCTAACTGATTTCATCTCCTTGTCAAAAATCAGTTGACCATAAACAGATGGGCTGATTTCCGGGTTCTCAGTTCTATTCCATTGATCTGTGTGTCTGTCATTGTACCAGTACCATGCTGTCTTAACCACCACAGCAGTGTAGTAGGATCTTTTATATATCTGTCCAGTTTTTTAGTTGTTTCAGGAAAATAATGATCTGGTCTCTGTTATGCCACCTTGATCATAAGCAAGTCTCTGCTCAATCCCTGAATTCCAGAATTGGGACCATCTGATGTGTGAACTTGTATCTGAATGACCATAGTAGCAGTGATGGAAAGAGGCACATGCTTCTCCCCAGTGTCCTTATTACATTACCTTGCTCGAAATAACAGGAGACTTCCACAGCTGGGGCAGTAATGTAAGACACTATTCATACTGCTGTTCTGCTTTCTTTTAGGAAATTATTTGGCAAATGCCCCAGATAGAACAAAGCCATTTATGGGTCACTGAGCCCCATTTGGTCATACTCCATGGGCCAGCCAGGTCTTCCTGAGATGGTATTGGTAATGACTTTGCCAGGAAAATGTAATTTGCTATAACCCATAAAGAAAAGGAAAAGTTAATGGAAGCATGAAGAAAGGGAGAGTGATGAGTAGGAAGAAGAGGCGGGAGGAGATTTCACAATGGTGTGAGAGATGCTGTTGGTCACGTAGGCTGGCAACCTAGTGAGAACTCAGGGGAACAGGCCATGGTGTGCTTCCTGTCTTTATAGCTCAAGAAACTATTTTATTTTTACTCTAGAAAGTTACTGAGTCAAGGGACTCATTTCAGCTAAATAAGTTCTTTATATGAGAGTGTTTTATGTTGATTGGTTTTGCGGTATTCCCCCCCCCCTTTTTTTTTTCCTTGCTGAGAAATACATAGTGTCCTGGATCTTTGTATTAGTTTGTTAGAATCTGCTTCTTCTGACTCCATAGGTCTGAGACATTAGAGTCATGCAAGTCATGGGAACAATAACCACCTTCATGTGGCCTCATTGATCTCCTAGTTTCTAAAGAAACACTTGGAATTCTTGGTTTGATAGGATGTCTTTTGAGTGATAATTTATCTGTACAATTAAATCACATTTAGTTGCACTTCTAATAATTTTCTGTTGCTGGAATGAAAACAAGGCTGTACCCTTAGGATGGTCCCCCAAAATGTGGCATCTGGGGTGGCAACACTTATCATCTCATTATGGATGGTTGTCCTGTACTTGGGCAAATTACCTGTCACTGGAATAGAAATGAAACTAATAGGAAATTAAATAGATAAGCATTTTGTTCTGGGAGCTCTCGTGGCCCAGTGCGTGAGAAGTTGTACTGCCAGCCCAAAGGCAGGCGCTCAGATTCCCCAGCTGCTCTGTGGCAGTCTCCCCCTGGGCTATTTACAGCCTCTGAAAAACCAGTGAAGGATCTGACTTGATGGCAATTAATTTTGTTTAGAGTTGTTTTAGGCGTTGTGTTCATTTATTGAACATTTACTGAAAGAAAAGAAAAACAGCAGTCACCCAGAAATACATTTACAATGAATCTGGTTTCCTTTCTTAGTTAGGAACAACACCAGAGTCTGTAATTTGGCTTCTAAGAAAAAAAGAATGAATGCCTTTTAAATAAATTTTTAGTATAAAGTGAACATCTTCTGAGTTTGAGACGGTTGACTTTGAAGGGGGTTTTGGAAACAGAGCTTGTTTGTCATTTGCGAGGTGCCTGTGCTTGTCGCCCGATGGACTTGGGCTTATCTGCAGGCGGGACAGGGGCGCTCTGACACGGGCGCGCTGTGGGCACGTCCGACCCCGCTCGCAGATGGTGTCTCTGTGTTGCAGGTTCCCTCGCCTCCACAGCGCCGTCATCAGGACCTTTGTTCTCGTGCAGCACTACGCGGCAGCCATGATGGCCGTGAGCGGCCTCTCCCAGATGAAGAACTACACGTCTGTGGAGACGCTGGAGATCACCCAGAACCTCATCAACTCCTCGAAGCAGTGCCCATGTGGCCACGGGCTCATGGTCCTGCTGCGCGTGCCCTGCTCGCCGCTGGCGGCCGTGGCCTACGAGCGGCTCTCCCACGTGCGGGAGCGGCTGGCCCTGGAGGAGCACTTCGAGATCATCCTGGGCAACCCCAACTCCGGCATCACTGTCGGGAAGCACTTTGTGAAGCAGCTCAAGGTGGGTGGCCATGTGGTAAGGAAGAAGGGGGTTGCAGGGTGGGGCTAGGAGGTGGAAACAAACTCTTTTGCATATTGGTCTCTTAAAATCTGACCAGTCAAAAAAAAAAATTACTAAAATAAAATTTGACCAGTCCCTCGAGTCCCTTGCTAATTCTATTATCTTCCCATCTCACTCATGTATATTCTTTTGTTGCTGTCAAGCTTCCCACATGCCTGGACACAGGGATGCCCAAATGACATTTGTCTTTCCTTGCCTTTAAGTGGCATCCAATTCCTAAATGACCCTCCAGCCGTTGGAATTGCGGCACAGATTAT
>NW_006399759.1:34690413-34706130 GCF_000299155.1 Elephantulus edwardii | reverse complement strand
GATCATTTAATATTCTGCCCGAAGCATCCTTGATTACAGCAACTCTAGGCTTGAATCTGTTCTTCAGTTCCTTGAGCTTAAGAAATGCTGAGCGAGTTCAGCCCTTTTGATTTTCTGACTCTAGTTCCTCGCACATTTCCTTGTAGTATTTTGCTTTGTCATTCCGAGCAGCCTTTTGGGAGCCTATGAATAGTATAATTAAATTCCCCTTTATATCAAAAGACATCTGGTGAAGACTAAATCAAACCCAACCCAGTGCTATCAAGTCAGTTCTGACACATGGCTACCCTCCCTGGGTTTCTGAACCTGTCAATCTTAACACAAGCAGATGGCCTCATCTTGCTCCTAAGGAGCAACTGTTTTATAGGGACTGCTGACCTCTCTGTTGTTGTTAAGTGCTATAGAGTTGTAGACAACCCATAGCCACTCTGTGAATAAAAGTCTTGAACATAAAACTTTCATCTGTTCTCCAAGTTCATAGCGTTTGCAGAGACAAAGTTTTATTTTGGATGTCGATATCACTCCTGCTCCCAAGCCTTTTTTATTCAGGAGAGTCACAAAACCAACCCCAGACTGGCAACCAAAAGCCTTTTTAAATACAGGGCCAAATCCAGTCAGCTCACAGCCTGTTGTGAGCAAAGCCACACCCTGGTCTCAACTCCAAACCAGAAAAGACACCTTTGAAGATTCAGATGTTCCACTCATCTTCCCAGCCAGACCTCTCTGTTAACAGCCCAATATTACAAATCAACTATACCTGCAGGAACAACTAGAGGTTCCCTGAGGCTGAGCTCTTTGTGACACTGGATTTCTCATCACGGTGTTACTTGTCTACAGATGTGGCAGAAAATTGACGATGCTGAGTGGAGACCTCAGACTTATTTGGAGTTAGAAGGCCTGCCTTGCATCCTAATATTCAGTGGGATGGACCCGCACGGAGAATCCTTGCCCAGGTGAGTGCATGTAGGGAGACTTATAGCTCTGGGGGAACTGTGTAGACTCAGCAGAACAGGCCTGAACTTACTGGTGGGCCTACCCTACCACGATGGGCTTCATCACCAGGCTGAGCTGGCACTGACTGCTTTTCTCTTGGTGTGACAGTATACACTCAGTTTTCACAGATTTATGTAGTTTTAATGTCCATTTTCCAGCAGATGGCAGTAAAGTGTGTCTGAAGAAGGGACTGCCATCTCTAATGTTCAGAAAATCACTGTTTGTAGCTGGAAGGCTCTACAATGAGAACTGGGTTTACTGTTGTCATCAGATTCCTCCATCAAAGATCACTGTGCTGGTGTTTTGGATGGTGGTACCATTTGTGAAATAGCTCATTGTCCCTGGGCCTCCCACTGTTTGTTAGAGGTATTTGGGGAAAGGGTGAACTGATGCAACTCAGGAAGGAGTCTGGGTCCTCCAGAGAAAAGAGGTGACCATTTAAAGGCTGTGTCCCCCAAAAGCTATATAGATGTCAGTCACGGGTACTATAGCATCTTCACGAGTCTCTCAGCCATTACACAGGTGAACAGATGCTTAGAGGAGAACCCCCTGTGTCTCCCATTTGACCTTTGTTTGCATTAGTATTGTCAAGGTCAGAGCATTGAACAGTGACTAAGGATGATAGAAGAATTGATGTTTGAGTTGTGGTGCTGGAGAAGAGTACTGAACATACCAAGAATTGCCAAGAGAACAAACAAGTCTGTCCAAGAGGGAGTGAAACCAAGTTTCTCTTTGGAGGCAAAGATTTTGAAGCTCCATTTCATATACTTTGGCCATGTTGCTAGGAGGCACCAGTCCTTGGAGAAGGACATCGTTCTTGGGAGAGTAGAAGGACAATGTAGGAGAGGGAGACTCTGGATTAGATGGATTGACATAGTAACTGGAATGATAAGGGTAGGTGAGTGGGAGACAAGTGAGACAGACTTAGGATAGTGCAGGGTTAAGATTGTGCATAGGGTCTCAATGAGTAGCAGGCAACTCAAGGGACCATAACAACAACATGGGAGAGAGCAGTCAGCCATGCTGTGGACCTTTCCATATCTCTCTGTAACATAACTAGAGTAAGAGCTGACATGTGCTGAGTTCCTAATTTGTTCTGGAGCACTATCTAAATACTTTTAATATTCTCACTCATTCACTCTCCTTGCTGTCTAGTCAGAACCAACTCACCCCTCATCCTCCAGAAGCTTTCTAAGACTGTAAATTACACAGGAGGAGATTGCCTGTCTTTCTTCTAAGGAGCCGCTTGTGGATTCAAACACCCAGAGAAGTGTGACCTTTGGATTAAGTAGCTCAACTCTCTACAGACTGTGCCACCAGAACTTCCTTCTTTTAATACAATTTGCCTTATTTCACTCTTATTCCATAACCTGCAGGGAATGATATTAGTTCAATAGTTCGGTCATAATGATGGAAAAACTGAGGCTCTCAGAGGTGGGGTCTGTGTTGCTGACACTGGACTCTGGAGCTGCCTCTTTGCCCCAGGCCCACTGCACCGCATCAGGGATCACTTTACACTGCCATAGTAAAGGGTCTTATAGAGGGCTGGCTGCAAAATACTTGCGCTTAGTTGTTGCTTTTTCACATGTTTTATTTCTTTAATTCTAAACACTAGACCTCTTGAGAAGCAAAATGAACCAAACAAAAAAAGTCTATTTACCTTATTTACCACTCCTATGATAATGGGCTAATTGGTGGCCTACTGCTAAGAAGCTGATCTTCAGTTCCAAAGGCACACAGTTCAAATCCACCAGCTGCTCCACAGGAGAAGGATGGGCAGTCTCCTCCCGTGCAGTTAACTGCCTCTGAAAACTTGCTGGCCTGTTTCAACTTGACAGTACACAACAGCACTAATTATACTTTTAGGTATTGGTGACCTAGTGGGTAGGGACTTGTGCTGCCAACCCAAAGCCAGGCAGTTTGAATCCACCAGCTGCTCCATAGGAGAAAAAGGGGCAGTCCCCTCTCGTCTGTTTTGTAGAATCTGAAAGCCCAGTAGAGGCTCAGCCATGGGTCAGTTTCAACTCGACAGCAATGAGTTGTATTGTACTTCTAATTGTTGCATTCTACTCCATCCTCATTTGTTCTGTCTCTGCATTGATTGCTCTGCATCCTTCATTGCTCGGTATCTGTCTTCCCAAACAGACTCGCTCCCAGGAGACAGTGATCGTGTGTGTGTTTGTGTGTGTGACTGGATCACCATTATATGTTCAGCATCTAACACAGTCCTGGGCACTTTCTAAGTGTTGCTTAAATAATTGAATACCCATGTATTGTATTGCATCTAACCATCACAACAACCCATTTGGATGGTTATTAATATATCTTTCCATTTTTCCAGATGAAAGCATCACAGCTTTAGAGAATTTGCACAACTTAAAGTTCTCATTACAAGGAACTGGCAGACCAGGGGTCAAGCCCTCACATATGTCAGCCTGAAAATCAATCCTCTTTTGCTTACGTGCAACACATGGTTAAATATTTAGGTACTTTAAATTCTCTGAGGCTGAGATGCTTTCATTTTGAAAAAGGGGAAGATACATTAATAATTATCCAAATGGAATTGTTGTGATAGTTACCTACGATACACAGGCATTTAATTCTTTAACCCTATTTAAGGCCCAAACCACTTACATTAAATTGATTGTGCAGCTTTTCCTGTGTGTCTTTCATTTACACATACTCTGGTATCCTCATGAGGAAGGCATGGTATTGGTCTTAAACACCCTTCTCCACACCTGAGGAATTACGTGAGGGTAAGTCCTCCTCGTTTGTAGAAGCACAGCTACTGCCATTGACGCAAGTCCGACTCACAGCAACTCTTCATCAAGTTTTTGAGGCTGTGGATTTTCTCAGGGAACTTTTCACCTTTCTTCTGAGGCTTGCTGGTAGATTCCCATCCCTGAGCTTTCAGTGAGAGATGTGAAATGTTATAAACTGCATTTCTCCAAAGACATACCTGTTGAAAGGATGCCCGCCCTCTGTTTCCTCCTAGGTCTTTAAGGTACTGTGACCTGCGTTTGATAAACTCCTCCTGCCTGGTGAGAACAGCCTTGGAGCAGGAGCTCGGCCTGGCAGCTTACTTTGTGAGTAATGAGGCTCCCTTAGAGAAAGGGGCAGTGAACGAGGCCCTGGAGAGCGATGTGGAGAAGCTGAGCAGCACAGATAATGAGGATGACGAGCTGGTGACAGAAGGTGAGGGGCTGGCCTGGCATCTCCCCCAGTGCTCCTGTCTGGGGTCTTCACCAGCATTTGATCTGTGAGGCAGCAGTGCGTTTGCCTAGACAGCTGTCTCCCATTTATTGTGGGTGTCTGCTTAGGAGTGTGGGTTAGAAACTCTGAGTGAAAGTGTCTAGATAAATCTTTGATGAATGAAACAACAAAACCATCATGGAATTTCAGATTGCTTGCTTTATCGGTAGTGGGAGAAAATGAAAGTTCCTCTAGTTCTTCCTAGTTCTAGAATTATGAAAGGGTTGGAAGTGAATTTTAGATTTCTTAGGGTTTAAAGTCATGCTTATGATGTAGTGATTGATATTTATTGGTTCTAAGATTTATGTGCTTCTTTCCTCTGTGTGAATCGACTCAACAGTATGGCCTCTGTTACTGTTGTTGTTGTTAATTGTGTACTGTTGAGTCAGAACCAGCTCATAGCTGACCCTCCAGTGGGTTTTTTTTGGAGGCTGTAGGTCCAATGGGAGGAGGAGGCTGCCCATCTTTCTCCCACAGAGTGGCTGGTGAATTCGAACTGCGTATCTGTGTGTTGGTGGCACAATTCCTTAGTTTATAAAAAGGGGCCAGTTTCATTGATAGACTTTCAAAATCTGACACCATATTTTAATAAGAAACATAAATCAGCCATGCACGACATTTAGTTTTGGTTGGCAGTATAACTAGTTGTTGATAGGTGCCATTGGGTGATAACAACTGTTAATACTCCTAGCAACCCTAAGGTCAACAGATCCGAACCGTGGCCTGTCCTGTGTTCACGTTTATGATCTCTCAGGCTAATTGTTAGGTTACTGTGTCAAGCCATCTTCTGGAGGATCTTCCTCTCTTTCTCTGACCCTCCATTTTCCCCAGCATATCTTTTTCCAAAGACTAGTACTTCCTGACCACAGGCCCAACGTGTGTGAGGCTGTTGTTTTGTGCTTTCAAGTCAGAACTGACCTTCCACCAGGCTTTCAGGGGAAGTGAATCACACCACAGGAGACTGCCCAACTTTCTCCCCTGGAGCAGCTGGTGGATTCAGACTACATGTCTTCGGGATTGCAGTGCAGCTTCTTAACCACTAGGCTACCAGAGCTCCCTAAGTGGGATTGTTGTGTTGTTAGGTGCTTTGTGGTTGGAACCGACCCATAGCTGACTCTCCATGGGGTTTTCAGAGGCAGTAAATCACATGGGAGGAGATTGCCCATCCTTCTCCCATAGAGCAGCTGGTGGATTCGAACCATGTGCCTTTGAGATTGCAGTGCAGCTACTTACCACTGGGGGGGGGCAAATAGTACAAGCACAAAGCATTTGTAAAGAAGAAGTAGGACATGACAGAAGAGTGATTGGCTCAGGGTTAAACCAGGCAGCTCCATGGAGGAAAGGATTCTGAAGCTCCATCTGACATAGTTTGGACATGTTGCAAGGAGGGACCAGTCCTCTGAGAGGGACATCATGCTTGGAAGGGTGGAGGGACAGTGGAGGAGAGGAAGACCGTCTATGAGGTGGATTGACTCAGTGACTGGGGGAGCGGGGGTAGGTGTGTTGGGGATAATAAAGTTGGCTCAGGACAGAGCGGAGTTCAGAGCTGTTGTATATATGGTCGCTGTGAGTCACAAGTGACTTGACAGCACATAAAAACAACAAGATGCTCTGTGTGACTTTGGAAAGGGAAGCTCTGGTTATATAGGCCATGGTGAGTTGTACTACTAACTCAGAGTAAGTCTCCGGTAGTTCAGTTCCACCAGGGCTCAGCAGGAAAAATTTGGACTGTCTTCTCCTGTTATCGTTTAAAGCCTTGTAAGCCCAGTTGAGGGCAGCAGTCAGGCAGACCAACTCGAAGGCAGTGAGTTTGAGTTTTTGTTGAGGATATTTTTAGTTTCCAATTGCCTATCTGTAAGATAATGGGAACTAAAAGTCATGCCCTACAGACAAGTTATAGAAATCTTACAAAAACAGGAATGTGACCTTGATTAAATTGCCTCATGTTTATTGTCATCTATAGGATACATCTGTATTCCTTAGCATTTCATGCCCTCTCTCTTGAGTCTGGTACTTCTTACCATCAGCTCTCCAGCCCCCATGCTACATTCCATGTGCCCAGATACACAGAACTTACAGGAGTTGATTGCATGTGCTGTGCCTTTTCACCTCACCAGCTGTGCGCTCATTCTTTCCACTGCTTCAAGTGCTTTTTCTTTGTCCTTTACTTAGAAGCCTCTAATAGACCTTCAGGAGCTCTGGTGGCCTAGTGGTAAGAAGCTGTGCTGCCAAGTCAAAGGCATGTGGTTCAAAATCACCAGCTGCTCCATGGAAGAAGAATAGACCAACTCCTCGAGTGTGAATTTTTTTTGTTTTCTGCCTCTGAAAACCCACTGGAAGATCAACTAAGGGTTGATTCCAATTTGATAATACACAACAACAAGAGCTTTTCACAACTCAGTTAGATGTCACTTCTTCCAGGAAATTTTCTTTGCTTCCCCCACTAAATGGAAGTTTGACCTCTAGGCTTTAATTAAAAAACAAAACACAATACATTTGTTGCTGCCCAGTTGATTCTGACTCGTGGCACCATCATGTGTGTGATGAGAACTGGACTTCCCGTGGTTTGCCATGGCTGACGTTAGAAAGTGCATCAGCAAGCCTCCTTTCTCAGGAACTTTTGGGGGGATTTGAATTGCCAGCCTTTTGGTTAGTAGCCCAGTGCTTAACTGTTCATGGCACATAAGGGATCCGGTGGGAGTCCCGCCGACTGGAGGAGCCTCCTTGCACCCAGTCCCGCTCGTTGTGGCTCCTCAGTGCTTAGTGGTGAGAACCTGGAAGATGGGAACCACGTCAGTGAGGAGATCTCATACCTGTGAGTGCACTTTAGAAACTGTCAAGTTCTGGACGAGCACAAAGAATGGTGGTTATGATGCATTTTTATTGTGTTTGTTTTGAAACAGGCTCGACCTCCGAGAAGAGAAGTCCCATGAAGAGGGAACGATCATGCTCGCACGACTCTGCGTCTTCATCCCTCTCTTCTAAAGCATCCAGTAAGTCTTGCCAAATGGGGACCATCCGACCACTGAGCTAGTCGTTGGGATAATGGAAAATGAAAATATATGTGTATGGGGCTATTTGCTGAGTGTTCGTATTTCAACAAGAACTGGCTTTTCTTGACTGGAATCTGAGAACCTGAAGGCTTCAGCCAAGACTAGAAGTGTCAGTAGTTCCTTTTTTTAAAAGGAGAAGATTATAGACTTTGCCTCATGTTGGACCCAGGCTTTAGGCAATATAATGGGTAGTGTTAGCTCTGGGGAGTTGGCTGGTTAGGGACCTCACTGTGCCCCTGGGGAGGAGAGAAGCTGAGGGTGAGGTATCGCTGCCCAGGCTGCTGATGAGAAGTAGACATGGAAGAGTTCACCGGGGGAAAGGCAGCAAGTGCTCCCCTTTCATAAAGCTGTGATCTCTGTGGGTTCACCTGGGGACAAGCCAGCTGAGGTCTGGAGTGTGGCTGGTTGGAAATGGCCAGTGTGATTTATATCCGCAGGGTCCTGCCATGTTGGTCCTCACCAACTTAGGGAAGTGAATGAAAACATCCTTGGTCACTGTATCTACTTGTTGAAGTAGCTGCTGCTTCTTCTGCCCATCTGTGAACTGCTTCCCCAACCCAGCCCACACACAGCAGTGCCTGGTGAGCTCTTCATAGCTCACAAAGGCCTCTTTTTCAGCTCCTCTGTATACATGGAACTGATCACTTCAAGTACCTTTCTTGAGAAAGATACGTTTTAACAGAAAATTAGTCTGTTGACTGTAAACTGAAGAACGTGTTCTGCCTCTGCCCTGTCTTCCTTCTTCAGCAGTCTTTAACTAGTTTGGTAGTTTTGTAAGATTAAATCAGAACTGACCCATTGCTGACCTTCCCAAGGGTTTTCAGAGACACTAAGTCACCAGGAGGAGATTGCCCATCTTTCTCCCATAAAGCAGTTGGTGGATTCAAACCACTTGCCTTTGGGTTGGCAGTGCAACTCCTTACCATTAAGCTACCAAAGCTCCCTTAATTAGCACCTTATGCAAAATAAATAGATGGGTGAGGTAGTCTTTCCTTGGGCACTCAGATCCAGTGGGGATTCTTAAACACACTGGTTACCTACGTGGTGTGATAGGAAGATGCAGAAGCTTCTACTCAGTGCTGCCAAGGCGGAAAGGCGTTACCGAGAAGGGATGATGGGTAAGAGGGTGTTAGACTCCAGCCGGCCTCACAGTCTCCATTCTCACAGCACTGTATCCTTGGAAACTGCAGAGTTAAGGTAAATGTAAGATGCTCTGTCTGCCCTGCTTTCAGTAAAACTTCAGATTTGTGGAATTGTTGGGAGTTGGCATGAAGGCCTTAGGCATATATGAAAGAATAATAGATACTAGCCAGGTCTGTTGCTTCTGTGTCAAGATGCCTGATGCACACTTTGGCTCTCATCTGCAGCACCAAATGTGTGTCATGTGGGTGAGGGGGCAGGAGAAACTGTACTTGGGTAACTACTAGGTTTCTCAGTGAGACAGATGCTGTGCATCCTGCATTCCCTTCATGATGCCTTGAATAAAGCCGAGGAAATAACACGCAAGAATCAGCTGCTGTCTTGTCAACCCCACAAGTGTCAGAGTAGACCCGTGCCCCTTAGGAGTTTGAATGACCGTAAATAGAAGTAAAGGAGTTATGGTAGCACAATGGGTTAAGCATTAGGATGCTAACCAGAGGGTCAGTGGTTCAAGCCCAGCAGCTGCTCTGCAGGGGAAAGTGAAGCCGTCTATTCTAGTAAAGACTTATAGCCTTGAGAATCCTATGGGACAGTTTGCTCTGTCCTACATGGTCATTGCGAGTCACCTAGTAGAAGGAAATTGCCAGGCCTTTCTTTCTGAGCTGCCTCTGAGTGGACTCAAACTGCTGTCATTTTGGCTAGAGCATTTGCACCATCTAGAAATTCTTAATACAGGCAGCCCCCAGATAATGAGTAAGTTACGTTTCTACTCTTGAAAAGTATTAAAAACTAAAATATCTTTATCATAATTTTATAGTAATACAAAGAAGACTCTTTCAATGTACATCAGTATAAACAGTATGCATACCTCCTATTTTTAATAGAACTGGCTTTGCAGGGCTGGTTCATAAGGGTTGTATATAAATTGGGTGTTTATAACCTGGGTTTTGCCTGTGTACTGTTAGGTCAGGGCCTGTTGTGTCTTACGAGCTTGCATATTTGAACCAGTAATCACTGCTGTGCTGCTGTAGGATGAAGTAGAGAAAGAGAAGGGTGCTCCAGGGAGCACTGTCCCCAGAGGCATGCATGTCCTTGGGGCACTGAGGGTGAGCAGCTAATGGCAGGGCCATGACGGTGGTCTGAATGGAGAGGAGAGAGCAGACGTTTGAGGCCTTGGAGGGAGGCGGGGGTGTGGAACTGAATCATACTGTGTGTGTGCGGCACTGGCTCATCTCATCTTGACTCTGTTATAAGGAGAAATGTGTTCATTTTTAACCGAATGGAATTTCATTGACAGAATTCCCCAGGAGTAGGTAAGTCAGCCTTAATTTGTGCTGCAGGAACAAAGCTTGCCTCCACTTTTTGAGGCAGGGTATTCCTGGGTTCCCTGAGTGTGACTGACTTGGTCCATGTCTCCTCAGGCTCTGCTTTGTGTGGTGAGTCCTCGCAGCAGCCAGGGGAACCTTCACAGGGCGATCAGGCCCAATCCCCACCACCGTGCGGCCCTTCAGAAGAGGTCACAGCCCCTGGTGACAGACAGAGACTCAGAGTGAGTCAAGGGGTACAGTCAGTCCTCAGCAAGCACAGCCCTGGGCTGGCCCCTCCCGACTCCTGCCTCAAGACCAGCCAGAAGAGTGTCCAGGTCTCAGCAGCCTCCTCGTCCTCCCAGCTCTCCTCCTCCTCCTCAGGCTCTTGCTCCTCCTCGCCGCCCACAGCTGGCACGTTCGTCCTGCAGGCCTCCCAGTGCTCCATGACCAAGGCCTGCAGGCAGCCTCCCATCGTCTTCCTGCCCAAGCTGGTGTATGACATGGTCACGTCCACTGACAGCAGTGGCCTGCCCAAGGCCGCCTCGCTCCTGCCTTCCCATTCCGTCATGTGGGCCAGCTCCTTCCGCCCCCTGCTCAGCAAGATGATGACCTCCACGGAGCAGTCGC
The DNA here is from genome assembly GCF_000299155.1 of Elephantulus edwardii. Classification (NCBI taxonomy): domain Eukaryota; kingdom Metazoa; phylum Chordata; class Mammalia; order Macroscelidea; family Macroscelididae; genus Elephantulus; species Elephantulus edwardii. Next base: position 34,695,758 of record NW_006399759.1, on the reverse strand, counting down.
TGTACTACCGGCAGTGGACAGTGCCACGGCCCAGCCACATGGACTACAGCAACCGCGCCGAGGGCCGCATGGACAGCTTCCACCCCCGGAGGCTGCTACTCAGTGGGCCCCCTCAGGTGTGTCCAGGCCAGCCTTGCTGCTGCTCTGAGAACCCAGTGTCTGCTCAGCGGGGGGTGGGGGGGTGTCTTACTATTCCAGGGGTAGGGACAGGGTTGGTGCTTCCATCGCTCCCTTAGCATCTTCCCATTGGTACATTCCATGCTGGCCCCGTGGTGGCTTGCTAGTGACTTCCACGTTTGACCCCAGCGTCATCTTTTGTGTGGATAATACGGGAGGTGGAGTGAGAGGAGGCACCTCTGTAGGGCCTTCTGACTCCTCCAGACTGTGCCCACACTGACATTCTCACATCATGTCAGTCGGCCCTAACAGGTCCAGTTTACACTAACACTTAGACTTAATACCCTCTAGTTCTGCACCGGAAGCTTGAGAAGACAAGAGGGCTGTTTCTCTGCTCATTTTCTTAGAACAGGGTGACAGTGAGAAACTGGCATCGGGAGGTGGGCTGTTGAGTGCCGCCTGGTACCCAGGGAAGTTCCTGACTTTGTGCCTCATCATCCTCCTCTCAGAATGAGGAAAATAGCAGTGCCTGTAGCTCTGCTGGTCTGGTCAGTAGGGGGTTACGTTGCCAGCCCAAATGTAGGTGGTTTGATTCCACCAGCTGCCCCAAGAGAGAAAGATAGGAAATCTCCTTCTTTGTGCTGTAGAACCTTTGAAAGCCCTCTGGGGGGTTAGCTGTGAGTCAATAAGGTAGGAGTTTTTCCTAGTACATAAATCTGAACAAGGTAACAGTTGTAGGTAATCTAGAATACTGCCTAACCGTAGAAACTACACAGTAAATGTCAGTTATGGTTATTACTGGTATCATCACTATTTCAGTTTAAAATATGTTTTGTTATAGTGAAATTTATTTTAGGTCTTTATCATAAGAATATAAACTTTTTTGTATAAAGATGTGTATGTGTAAGGATGTTTATTTTGCTGTGTTTTACAAAATCTCCACACATTTCCATCGAACCAGAACTGACTCATATCTGACTTTCCAATGAGTTTGGAGAGGCAGTAAATCTCACAGAAGGAGCTTGTGATTGTCTTTATTTCTCCTTCAGAGCAGCTAATGGATTCAAACCACCTGCCTTTGGATTGGCAGTGCAACTCTTTACCTACTAGGGTGTCAGAATTCCCTGTCTTTTACAAGAGTGAATTAAAACCCAAAACCAGAAACAATTTAAATTTCATCAGTTAAATGGTTCATTACATAAATTTGGGTACAACTACAAAGAGAGCTGGTGGTGTGGTATGTTACGTGTTCTACTGAAAGCTTAGCAGTTTGAGTTCACCACCACACCTTGAGAGGAAGGTGAGCCATTCCCTTCCATAAAGGTTTACAGCTTTGGAAACCCAGTGAAGGGTCACCAGGAGCCAGAATCCGCTTGGGGAGTGGGTTTGATTTTGGGTACAACTATATCATGTGCAATGGAGTAAGTATAGTGATAGAAAATTTGAAGTAGATCTCTGTATCAGGACATTGAAATTTCTCTATAATATTTAAATGAAAATAAGTTGCAGAATAATACATATAATATAGTATCAACTAGGGTCACTCTGGTGGCCACTAGGTAAGGAGTTGTGCTACCAGCCCAAAGGCAAGAAGTTCGAATCTGCCACTTGCTCCATTTGGAAAGATGGGCATTCTCCTTCTGTGTGATTGACAGTCTCTAAAAGGGTCAGCTGTGTGTCAATTCTGACTCTGGCAATTAATAATAAAATCACTTAGGAAAAAAGGTCCAGTGTGTCTGTATATGTATGGAAATGCCTTGAAAAATCTCTGCTACAGTAGCCACTAAATTGTTACCTGGAAAAAGGAGGAAGTATTTGGAGATGGGAGAAGGAATATTTTTCACTTTCTATTTTATTATTCACCTGTATTGCTTGAGCTTTCAGAAATTAACTTTTACTCTTTATATTTTTTAAAGTATTTTTTAAAAAGAATGAGTTTCTTACACCCTTACATTAATAAATGTTATCACCATTTAAAATTTTTGCCAGTTACATTAGTGAATAGTAGCATATCATAGTTTTATTTGTAAAATCAAGCCTATTTGACTTATTTATTAATCTTTGGTATTTTTTCCCCCTTCTGATTTATTTTGGTTTCTCTTCCCCTACCTTCTTTAAGACTGTTGGGGATTTTCTGACTGATTTGTAGCAGCTCTTTAGACAGGTCAGGTTTTAATCTTTTACCTATTATATGTATTGCACTTATTTTTCTCTGAAGCTTGCTCTGCTTTGGCTTTATATGTTCCTACTGAAATGCTTTTATTCACTAACATTGGTTGAATTATTACCATGAATCAGGTATTGCACCACAACCTTGGAAAACACATTCCCAGAGAAATGTTGTCGGAGGTGGAAGGGCTCTCGGCTGACCCACAGATGCTGACACTGGCAGTACAGTGTCATAATCTGGTGCTGGGCTAAGCGAACAAAGGACTCTACAATACAAGATGAGGAAAGAGGGGAGGAAAATACTTTTCATGGCCTTAACAAAACCGAACTAGCGAAAGGTCGAAAGGCCCTTAGTGAGACAGGTTGACAAAGTGAATGTAACAGTGGGCTCATGTATGTCAGAGATGAGGATGGCACTGTTTAGGTCTGTTGTTGATAGGGTTCCTGTGAGTTGTAGTAGACTCAAGGGCACCTAACAACAACTGCCAGCGACTTGCTTCTTTCCTGTAGTAACCTTTCACTGGGTTAGTCCATACCAGCAGGAGGAGACTACTCATCTTCTCCCCAGAGTGCCTGGGGAGTTTGAACCACCAGCCTTTCTTTCACAGCTCAGTATATAACCCACTGTGCTGTCAAGGCTTCTTTCCTGGGGTTAGGAGAAGAGAATTGAGATGTAAAACGTTCCTATTATACAACAACTTTTATTATCTTACTGTAAAAAAAAAATAAATAAAACCTCCCTACCTTTAATTGGTTTTGACTGCTAGTGACTATCAAATTTATGAGACACTCGAGGGGATTTTTTTGGTTGTTTTTTTTTTTTTTTTTGAAGGAGAACTGCCTGTCTTCCACTGAACATGCCAATGGATTAGAATTGCTAACCTCTTGGCTAGCAACCCAGTACGTAACACTATACCACAGGACTCCTTTTAAAAGACATTATTAGATACTATATTGTATATTCCCATTTTTAGAAGCAAATTTGTGATAAATCCCTGTTTCCTATATTTATTGGCAGCTTAAACAAACATGGTCCACTACAGTCTGGAGACTCGCTTGGGCTTGCAGTGATTCCTTAAGTAGGCAGGCTGCATGCTCTGGGGGACGCATTTCTTAGCTCGCCAAGTTTTCTTAAGGTTACATGATCCCACACCTGGATCTGTAGTCACTGGATTCTCGTTTTAATGGAATGAATTCTTTTTTGGGCTAGATGGCACAGGCATACGAAGTGTGTCAGATAGCTCCTGGCAGGTCACCAAGGGCTGGCTGACTCCAAGTTCTTCTCTCGATGCCCTTACAGATCGGGAAGACAGGTGCGTACCTGCAGTTCCTCAGTATTTTGTCCAGAATGCTCATTCGGCTAACTGAAGTAGATGTTTATGATGAAGAAGAGATCAATATCAGTAAGTTATCCAAGTGAAGTCTTCTTTTAATCCATTTAGTTGCAAAGTGACCTTCCCAAAAGAAGTTCTTTTTTTTTTTTTTAAATTTTGAATTGTCTCATGAATTATGTAACCTTTATTTATTTATTTAGCAGAACTCTTAAGGCCCATATATTATGATTGGTCTTTTAAGTTTTCCTTGATTTGTGGATTCCTCCATTTCTTTTTGGTTTTCCTTTTAAAGAGAGATCCTGGTGGTGTAATTGTTGAAGTATTTGGCTGGTAACCAAAAGGTTGGTGATTCTGTAAAAAAAAGCTTCTATTTGCTACTATAAAGATTGCAGCCTTTGAAACCCAACAGGCAGTTCATTCTGTCCGTTAAGATCGTTATGCTCCAAAATTGACCTGATAACAGTGTCATTAAGTTACATTCACTCTCATATTCAGCCATCATCTCTATTTAGATTTTTTCCATTACCCTTATCAGAAACTCAGCACCCCTTTTTCACTTGTTTCTGTTAACAATCACTGCTAGTAAAGTTTAGTCTCTGTGTGGTTGCCTATTCTCGATATTTAACACAAATAAGATAATACTATTTGTATAATAGAATAATAGTGTTTGTTCTTTTTTCTTCTCACTTCACTCAACATAATGTTTTCTAAGATTGTCCTTGTTGTAACATATATCAGTACATTTTTCTTTCTGACTGACAGGTACTCCAGTATGTGAATATACAATCTTACACTTACTTTTTAATGAACACTTTAAGTTGTTCCCACATTTTGGTTATTGTTAATAATATTATAATGAACGTAAGTGTTCATGTGTTTGATAATCAAGAGCAGAATTGCTGGGTGATACGGTGGTGTAGTATGTTACTTGTTAGGCTGCCAACTGAAGGGTCAGCAGTTCAAGTCCACCAGTCACTCCATGACAGTCTCCTCCCATACAGATTTTTAACATTGGAAACTGATGGAGGATTGTCTTGGGTCACAGTTGACTCTCCAGCAGTGGGTTTGGTTTTGATTTTAAGTATGACAATTCTATTCCTTTAAATTTACTTCTCTTCAAATTGGGTTGGTTGTTATATAGCCTTGCCATAGCCGAGAATTTACCAGTGAGATCTCCAAAGTGTAATTTAGTATGTTTCTCTGTGTTTTCTGATAGTAGTTGGATCTAGACAAGGCTAGGTCAGGTTCAGGATACATTCCTTTGGTGAGATCCCTTCCTTGGGGCTAGTATGCTCTACCCACTAGGTGTATAAGACAACATGGCTAAACTATTGATGCTTAATGTTTAGATCTATTCATTATTTAAGAAGGGAGTTCTCATGGTACAGTCTATAGGATTGCTTCAAACTCAAAAGTGTCACCTTTCTTATGAATCAGATCCACCTGCAGCTCCATGGGAGAAAGATGGGCAGTGTCTTCCTATGCAACTTATTGTTGTTATGTGCCATTGATCCAACTTATAGTGACCCTATGCACAATAGCTCAGAAACATGCCCTATCCTGAGCCAATCTCACTGTCTCTGACATACCGGCTACTATTGCAACAGGTACTGTGTAAATCCATCTCATTCAGGGTCTTCCTCTCCTGCACTATCCCTCCACCCTTCAAGCATGATGTCCTTCTCCAAGGATGAGTCTCTCCAGGCAACATGCCCAAAGTATGTG
>NW_006399759.1:34661433-34690313 GCF_000299155.1 Elephantulus edwardii | reverse complement strand
TAGACTATTATGGAGATTGATTTTGGAATTTAGATGCACTCTTATTGATTGTGCTTGGCCGTACATGTTCATATCCTTGAAGATGTATCATGAGGGTGTTGCAACCTAGAAGACACAAATTTGACTAACAAGTTATAAGTACATGAGTCAAAAATTATGGAAAAGTAAAAGAGAAGATTCTTTTATTGTTTTACAAACCCTCCCCCAGGTCCCCTCCACCATGTAGCCCTCACTCTAGACTCCTGTGATGACAGAAATACCTAGTCATATATCTCCCAAAAGAAGTTCTTGAACTAATGATCAGATTCATTGTAAGGACCCCATGGGGAGCTTTCGTCTTTCTTTTTGTGATTTTGCTCAATATCAGAATTGTGTTCCTAGTACTAATATTAAAAGCAACGACTCTTCACTGAACTCCTTCGATATGTCAAATGCATGCTAGACACTACATAAATCTCTAAATTTCATTTTCTCTGAAATGCCACAAGATAAGTATTTTTCTGGTGGGTGGCATGCTCATAAATCCAGGTGGTAGAGTTTAGATTAAACTGTATATGACTAGTGCTTATAGAAGGTAGAATTACCCTTCAGGAATGATTTCTCCCACTTTGGAATTTTCCCCCCCTACCCAGGTAGCTGAGCACAGAGGTCACCATTCTGGGACAAAACAGAAACATATGACAGAGGGAGGGAATCCTTTTCTCCTGCTCACTGAGCAGAATCCACCCTAATTCTAATTAGAATGACTCTCTTTAAATACTTGTCTTGCACTAAATGTATAGTACCTCCTGTTTCCTTTTTATAGGCCCTTCCCAGTGGTTCATATGCCTAGTATGGCAAATTAAGCTTTACCTTTGGGACTGAGTATTGGTTTAAGCAGTCCTGCTGGTGTAGTAGAGAAAAGTGCTATCTAGACAGCAGTTCGTTAGGTGTTCTTAAGTGTGCCTAAGTTTTCACTTAGAAAAAAAATTGGGAGCCCAGGACTCTCCTCCAGAACTGTGTCTCTGCTTTGAAGGAAAGGGCAGGCTCTTCATGCAGGCGCTGAGTTTCCCATGATACAGAGCTGGCTTTGAAATGAAAGTCAGCAGGTCCACTGAGTTGGTCTATCCTCTCTCTCATCAAGGATTTTAATCCAGTTTATTAAACTTCAAAACCCATTCTCTTAAATACTCTCTAATTGCCTTGTTTTTTGTTTTCTGGGGTAAAATGATGTACAGCACTGAGAGCCTATGAGCATAACACAATAAGCCTTACTTTCTTTTCTTCTTATACTCAGAGATTGTGCCTGTGTATACAGCATGTTGTTGTTCACTGCCACATGCTTCCTGAATTGACCCTGAGTCATGAAGACCCCTCACACAGTGACACAGTGCTCTCCAGTCCTGACGGCCAGCCCCTGATTGGTTGCAGATCAGACCAGTGTGTTCCTAAGGGTTTTCGTTGGCAGATTTTGGGAAATAGATGATCAGACCTTTCTGTGTATACAATGCAATATGTTCACTATAAGGAGCTCTGGTGGCCTATTAGACTAACCCAAAGGCACATGGCTCGAATCCACCAGCCGCTTCCTGCGAGGAAGGTGGGCTTCGACTCGTATGTGATTTACTGCCTTTGAAAGTCCACTGAAGGGTCAACTATGAGTTGGTTCTACCTTGATGACATATAACAACCTCAACATGTTCACTATACATATGGACAGATACACACATGCACAAAGTCAATATATTTAATTTCCTGAGCTGGACCAGATAGATAATGATGATGATTTTTACATTTTGTCAATAAGTAAATTTCAATTAGAATAAACGAACAAAAACTTCATTTCTATAGTATCACTTCGACTGACTTAATGGCAACCCCACATTGAGTTTCTGCGGCTATTCTTATTAACAGGAAGAAACTGCCTCCTATTTCTGCTAAGGTGTGGCTATGGGTTTGAATCACTGACCTCTTAGCACCCCAGTACTTACTCTACTGCACCACTAAGGTCCTTCACTGAGCACATTAACCTGTACTAATCAGAATATGAGATGATGCATGGGAAATGTGAAAATGTGGCCTGGGCCATGAATATTATTGTCTTTGAGAATGAGAAAAAAATCAGAGTTTAAAGTCTCAGAAGAGACTTAGATGTAGAGTGATAAAAGATGGGTTCTTGGCTAGGTGCACTTTAAATATATAGAGGCAAGAGGAAAAATGTGTTTAGTAGAGGTGCAGATAACCAGTAGTGGGAGCCAGTGTGGTGTGTTTGGATGATGGCGTGGGGAGAAGTACAGAACAAAAGTTAAGTGTGTTGAGAAGGACGCGGGTGACTCCTCTGGGAGGAGCTGAAGCTAGTGTGACAGAGTTGCTGCAAACTCATTCTCATAGAAACGGAGTCTGAACCTGCTCTTCTGAGTGAAGATAGATCGCAGTGATCCCTCTGGTGCTGGACAAAGGGCATGTGCTAAGAGCTTTCAAGATACAAAGATATTTGTGGGCAACCTGTAGAGTCACTCACAGTTCCATCCCAAGCATCATCCTTACGCACATTTCAATGAATTCACTCTTACTTCCTTTTTTTGTCACCTGTTTATATTTTTATCATTCTTACAGATATCAAAGAAGAGTCAGATTGGCATTATCTCCAGCTTAGCGATCCCTGGCCAGACCTGGAGCTGTTCAAGAAGATGCCTTTTGACTACATTATTCATGACCCAAAGTATGAGGATGCCAGTCTAATATGTTCACACCATCAAAGTATAAAGACTGAAGGTCAGGCTTTTAAGGTTCTTACTTCATTGTCTTCGGCTGAGGTCTCTAGAGAAACCAAAGCAGTGAAGCTTTTAAATAGATATTTAACCGAGGAAATGGCTCACGCACCTGCAGAGGCTGGTGAGTCCCATGTCTGCAGGTCCATCCAGATGTCAGGCTGAATGCTGCTGACTCGAGTAGTTGCAGGAGTTCATGAGCCCTAGATTGGCAGGTCATAAGCTGGATGCAGGATCCAGAGAACCAAAAGCAAGAGAGCTTTGCTAGTTGTCATAGATATTTAATGCAGACCACACCCCAGATGAAATTTCCCTGAACTGATTGGCTGTTTAAAGCAGACCTCCTCATTTAGATGATTATATTAGACCTCATCAAGGAAGTGATTTCATTATATCTGATATCATTAGAGACTTAATTCCATCATATTAAGTCTCATTGGATCTAATCAGTAGAATGACTGCATCATTACTGCCAAACCAGAGAGTCCTAGGCAGCCAAGGTGACACACAACCTTAACCATCATACTCGTCTTCTTCAGAGTACTTGGGGGAGTATAGAGAATTGCAGTTAGGGACCTTTAAAATTTTTTGAGGAGTAGTGATGTCAGTTTGAGGACTAAGGTCTGTATGAATCAGGCCGTAGTTTTTTCAATTACTAATTATGCATCCAAGACCTGGACAGTGAGTAAGAATGGCAGAAAAAGAATTGACACCTTTGAACTGTGGTATTGGAGAAAAGCACTGAACATCCCTTGGATGGCCAAGAGAACAAATAGATATGTCTTGGACATGATACACCCGGATTGCCCTTTGGAGGCAGGAATGATGAGGCTTCGCCTCACATACTTTGGACATGTTGCTAGAAGGTGCTATTCCTTGGAGATGCACGTGATTTTGGAAAGGGTGGAGGGTTGGCAAGGGAGAGGAAGACCCTCAGCCAGGTGGATTTACATGGTGACTGCTGCAATGGGCTCTTCTGTGTTGGGAAGTGTGAGGATGGTGCAGGACAGGACTGAGTTCAGATCTTTTGTTCATAGGGTCACTATGAGTCATGCTTGACAGCATTTAAAACAATAACAACAATGGTCCTTGGAGAAGGACATTATGCTTGGAAGGGTGAAGGAACAGTGGAGGAGAGGAAGACCCTGGATGAGATGGATTGACACTGTAACTGGGACAATAGGAGTAGGTTGGTCGGAGTTAGTGAGACTGGGTTAGGACAGGGCAGGCTTCAGAGCTGCTGTACATAAGGTTTCTATAACTCACAGGTGACTCGATAGCACATAACAGCAACAACAGTGTTGTTGGGATCTTTTGTGCAGACAGAGGAACCACACGGAAGCCGGAGGACCTTTACATGCGGTGTCAGACGGCGCGGATGAGACTGTCCAAGTATGCAGCCTATAACACTTACCACCACTGTGAGCAGTGCCACCAGTACATGGGCTTCCACCCTCGCTACCAGGTAAGTCATAGACACCAAGAGCACAGCATGAAGGGGCACTTCCAGCCTCTCTGTATATTATGTGTGCTATTCCACTTAATTTCCACAGTTCTTATGCTTTCCTTCTAAAGAGGAAAATTGAAAGTTCTGGAAGCCCTTCCTTCCTGCTTCCATCCTTGGTTCCCTTCAATAATTCGTGAAATTATTGCGCTCTCTACTATAGTGATTCTTTCGAAGTTAACACAATTATTAGTTGCAGAGTTAACCAGGAATTTTTAAAAAATCAGTAGAAACTATATGCCTCAACACTGGAACACAAAGATGAACATACTTTGGCCCTAGAGTCAAGATTTACAGTCTAGGGAAGGAGAAAGAAACATAAGCAAAGTTTTAGAATCATGTGAAGCAGACAAGAAGAGAAATATGAGTATAGCATAGAAATTACATAGATAACGAGAGAAATTTGTATTCATTGAGTCCCTATGTACATGCCCGGCAATGCCAGACATTTATCTACATCAGTTCTTCCCAGTCTTTTTCCATGAGAGAAAATCTTATTTATTCTAGATTTGGGATAAGACTGTTTATACCCAGAGGCTTTAAGCCAGGGCTGGTCACCTTATGAGGCCATGTTCAAGCAACACCTATAATCCATTTCCTTACTATACTCTAGCTAAGAAACTGTCATGTCTAGTTAGTTCTTATTTTGCATACACACACACATTTTTATGAATGAGACAGTGGTGTTACCCACATTTTATAAATGAAGATACCATTTTGGGTGTGAGGAAGGAAACAGGAGTTTGAAAAGTCAGAGTTTGCCACCCACCTAAGGCAGAATGCTCAAAAAAGGGGAGAATTGGAATCTTGGGGTATAGAGGTGATTTTAGCTGGGTGGTGTTGGAACATAATGTTCTTAGCCTGAATGCTTTCATTAACCCAGTGCATTTAAGGAATAAATCTCAGGTCTGGGAAGGGTCGAGCCTTGGTTGGCTTAGTGGTAAGACGTTGTGATGCCCATCCAAAGGCACACAGTTTAGATTCACCATCTGCTCTGCAGGAGGAAGGTAGGCAGTCACCTCCTGTGCAATTTACTGCTTCAGAGAACCCGCTGGAGGGTCAGTTAGGAGCTACCATTGGTAGCTCTGATTCAGTGCACAACAACACAAGGGGTTAGTACCGAGATGACATAACTGGGTAAAGCAGAGAACAAGGAAGTAAGGACAGGAGCAGGCCCTGGCTGACTGTATATGTGTGGGGTATGTTTGTCCAAATAGCCAGACTTGGGTATCTACACTTTGTGCTGTGGGACAGAGCTAGCATTGATATCTATGTAGTCATGGTCATGGACGGGCCTGGGATCTGCTGAGAAGTAAAGCTGGACTCTGATGATAAGCTCTGTCCTTTCCCCCTCATACCTCAGCTCTATGAGTCCACTCTGCACGCCTTTGCCTTCTCTTACTCCATGCTAGGAGAGGAAATCCAACTCCATTTCATCATCCCCAAGTCCAAGGAGCACCACTTCGTCTTCAGCCAACCAGGAGGCCAGCTGGAGAGCATGCGGCTGCCCCTCGTCACAGACAAGGTACTGGCTGTGCCCCCCAGAGGGCTCAGAGTGGCTTCAAGTGGTCATGATGTTGCGACCTAGGGACAGTGGTTGCCTGATGCTCATGGTGGCAGAATTAATTTGGAGATGGTGAAGTTGCACAGGGGCTTTGAAATCACTAGATAAAAGTTTGTCTTCATCATTCATTAGTTCCATTAATTTGATCTTGTCACTGAATATCGCTGAGTTTCGGGTTCATCATCTGCAAAAATGGTCAGTAGTAACTTTTGCAATAGCTTGCTGTAAACAGTATTTACTAGAACCAGTGTAAGGCACTCACACAGTTCCTGGAAAATAACAGGCCCAAATAGATATGCCTTCCCGCTCATTGCTGTTGAAATCTAGTAGCCTAATGGGTCAGGAGTTGCGCTGCCACCCCACAGGTTAGTGGTTCAAATCCACCAGCTTCTCTGAGGGAGAAAGATGGACCATCTTCTCCTGTGCAGTTTACAGTCCCTGAAAACCCACCGGAGAGGCAGCTCTGAGATGATTCACACTTGACACCATTGAGGTTTCTTACCATTCTTTTAAAGCTCACTGTTGTAAAAAATTTAAAACAAAGGTGTGTTGTTATTAAGTGCCATCAAGTCGTAGGCAACTCATAACGACCCTATCAACAAAAATCCTGGGTAGCTGAATTATTAGGATGAAACTCTTAATGCATACTAACCAACTCCAATGATTACTGATTCATGGCCACTAGTGTTGCAGCTATATCTACTGAACCTTTTCCTCGTTATTTCCTGTTATTTTGAAGTAAATCCTAGATCTCATTTTACCCATACATTTTGAGGCATCTAGCCTTAAAAATAAATTCCTACACCTTTGGAAGTGATTGTTCTTACTAGTCCCTTGTCTGTGTGATCAGCATTCATCTCAAAGTTACTCTCTAGTGGAGCCTGGCAACGCTGGTCTGGCAACCTCAGACTGAATTTGCTGCTCTTTAATTAGCCCCAGTCGGTACAAACCCATTATTTTCTTCTTCAGGATGCTGGACTTCTGTAGAGTTGAACTTAGCCTTTCTGATCTAGCAGTCTGTTGTCAACCAGTGAGAACATTTGGAAAGTACAAAAGAACATTTAGAAAGCACCTCTCTTAGAAGGTGGTCTTCACATTCCTATCCCAAAGGCTGAAGGTGGGGGGATTCTCTAGTGAAATGTCTGTGCTTGGAGGTACAGTTTGATCCAGTCACTTTTCCACCCATCTGGTCAGATTTGGTTATGAGCCCCAGCTATGTGCATAATTTTGTAACTGTTGCTTTAAAAATTTTAGAAGAAACAAAAGACCTAGATGTGCTAGAGGAATATATTGAGGAAAACTTAAAGAAAGGCTATTGTACTCTGAGAGTATAAGCAGCTAGGCTGCATGGTTCAGTGGATGAGAGGTGTCATATGCTCTTACTATCTAGAGAATTGAGTTTGGCAGAGATAATGTGTCCTCAAAGCACAGTATTAGTCTTCATTATGAAAGTGTGTGTAAAGAATTTGGTAAAATGCTATATGCTAGTTAGCTTTTATTGCATAACAAACCATTCCTAACCAAACATGTACTTAGTTGAAGATTTTGTGGGTCAACCGGTCTGATAAGTTCAACAACATGGTTCTGCTGGGCTTGGCTGTGCTTAACTGTCGGGATCACTGGGTGTTGCGGGTCTAGAGTGGCCTCCGCTGGGCCAGGTCGTCTCTGCTCCATGTGGTGTCTCCCTCTCTGGAAGGCTAGCCTGGGTCTGTTCTCGTGGTAACTGTGGCATGCTCAAAGCAGGCGTTCAGTGTGTACATCCTCCTGAGAGTAGGCCCAGAACTAACTGCCACACCATTTTTGCTGCTATTTAAAGGCACATTTCAAAAGATGAGGGATAACTGTCATTTTTACAAGCAATCTGTCTCATTATCTCCATACTTTACAGAGTCAAGAATATATAAAAAGTCCGACATTTACCCCCACAACTGGCCGTCACGAACACGGACTGTTTAATCTGTATCACGCGATGGATGGTGCCAGTCACTTGCATGTGCTAGTAGTGAAGGAGTATGAGATGGCTATTTATAAGAAATACTGGCCCAACCACATCATGCTGGTCCTCCCCAGTATCTTCAACAGTGCTGGAGTGGGTAGGTATTTTTCAAAATATTCAGCAAAATATGTTCTTTTAGAATTTATAAGAAATATCTCTGTCACAAAAGGACAAATACTGCATAGTGCCACTGTTGTAAAACGGGACTGACATTGGGATTGGGGGGAACCTAAGAAAAGAGGGGATAAATAATGTATACTGCATTGAAACAGACGAGGGAGAGAACTGTTTAAAAGGAATATAGGATTAAATATTATTTTCATGATGTTGTTGTTGTTGTTATGTGCCGTTGAGTCGTTTGCAACTCATAGCGACCCTATGTACAACAGCCCTAAACTCTGCTCTATCCTGTGCCAGTCGCATTGCCTCTGACACACCCATCCCGACTGCCCCAGTCACTGAATCAATCCACCTCATAGAGGGTCTTCCCCTCCTCCGCTGTCCCTGTACTCTACCCAGCATGATGTCCCTCTTCAAAGACCTGTCTCTCCTTGCAACATGTCCAAAGTATGTCAGACGAAGTCCCAGAATCCTTGCCTCCAAGGAGCAGCCTGCTTTAACCCTATCTAGGATGAATCTGTTTGTTTTCTTGGCATTCCATGGTATATTCAATACTCTTCTCCAACACCACAGCTCAAAGGCGTCAATTCTCCTTCTGTCCTCCCTAGTCATTGTCCAGCTCTCTGATGCATAACAAGTGATTGCAAAGACCATGGCCTGTATCAGGTGCACCTTCGTCTCCAAAGAGACACCGTTGCTCTTGAGTATTTTAGAGAGGTCCCTAACAGCAGACTTTCCCATCGCAATACGTTTTTTTTATTTCCTGGCTGCTGGTGCCAAGAGTGTTGACCGTGGAGCCGAGCAAACTGAAGCTGTGAACAATCTCAATCTCTTTGCCATCAATCCTGATGCTACCGATTGGTCCAGTGGTGAGAATCTTTGTCTTCTTGACATTGAGCCTCAGTCCATACTGAAGGCTGCAGTCCTTGACCCTCTGCAGCAAGTGCATGAGGTTCTCCTCAGTTTCAGCGAGCAGGGTTGTCTCATCTGCATAACGCAGATTGTTGATAGATCGTCCACCAATCCTAACGCCACGCGTCTCCTCATAGAGCCCAGCCTCTCGGATAATCTGCTCTGCATACAGGTTGAAAAATGTATGGAGATAGGACACATCCCTGGCGTACACCCTTCCCAATTTTGAACCATGCAGTGTTGCCCTACTCTGTTCTGACGACTGCCTCTTGGTCCAAGTATAGGTTTCGCATTAGCACGATCAAGTGTTCTGGGATTCCCATTCTTCTCAGAGTCAGCCACAGTTTGTTATGATCCATGCAGTCAAATGCCTTTGCATAATCAATGAAACACAGATAGACATTCTTCTGGTATTCTCTGCTTTCAGCTAAGATCCATCTAACATTAGCTACAATATCCCTAGTACCACGACCCCTTCTAAACCCAGCCTGGACTTCTGGCAGTTCTCTGCTGATGTATTGTTCCAGTCATTTTTGGATAACCTTCAGTAGAATCTTGCTTGCATGTGAAATCAATGCTATTATTCTGTAGTTTCCACACTCAGTTGGGTCACCCTTCTTTGGAATGGGAACAAATAAAGATCTCTTCCAGTCATAATAAAGTGGACAGGACTGTGGGGAGGATTGTATAACAATGAAAGATTTTTTTTTTAAAGAGAACACGAACTGGGGGGAGAGATGTGCAGGGAGGAAAATGCACAACAATGAGTGAATGGGGGGAATAAATGGAAAAAATATGCTGTAAAAATATATGTATGTTGCATTAAAAATCATTAATTTAAAAAAGGGAAGCAAAAAATAAAAGGGTAAGGGAGAAGCATCAAGTTCTTTGCATTTTGGTGCTATAGATCAACCATTAGGTTGCCATTAGAAAAGCCACTTGTTTAAACTCACTAGCTGCTCTGAGGGAGCAGAGTATCAAGATGCACAGCCTCGGAGACTCTGGGAGGCAGTTCTGTGCTGTCCTGGAGGTTTGCTGGAGTTGGAATCCCTCAGCAATTACAGAGCTTTCATTTGCTTTTTTGATTTTTAGGTTTTGTTGTTATGTGCTTCATAGCCACACTATGTACAGCAGCTCTGAAGCCTGTCTTGAGTCAGTCTCACTAAGTCCAGCACACCTACCTCCATTGCCGTAGTTACTCTATCAGTCCATCTCGTCTGGGATCTTCCTCTCCTGCACCTTCCAAGCATGATGTCCTTCTCCAAGGATCAGTCTCTCCTGCCCATGTGCCCCAAAATTTTATTTTATTTATTTTTTAATAAATACTGTTTTATGGTTTTAATTCTTATTCTGAGTTGTTACAATAGAAAGGATAAGAAAAACAAATGTGTATGCCAACTGGAGAGGAGCTTTTTCCTTCTTGTGATTTTCTCTCCCGTGTCAGTGGCCAGTTGTGGACGCTGTTGCCTGTGAGGAAAGCTGGGAGCGAACCAGCAGTCCTGATGGGGGCTGTGACTCCTGTGGATCTAAACCGACCTGAGCTTGGAGTCATTTTGCTCATTTCAGGTGCGGCCCATTTCCTAATCAAAGAGCTCTCCTATCATAACCTGGAGCTGGAGCGGAACCGGCAGGAGGAGCTGGGCATCAAGCCGCAGGACATCTGGCCCTTCATTGTGATTTCTGACGACTCCTGCGTGATGTGGAACATGGTGGATGTTGACTATGCTGGGGAGCGAAGCAGGTGAAATTCTGCCTCCACTACCCTAGCTTGCTTGCTTTCTTGTTTGTTTGTTTGTTTTAAGATACAAATAGAAAATTAGTATATTCTGCTTTAAATGGGAAATAGTCTTTAACCCTATAAGCACTACAAAGTACATGTTGTATTAGAAGGATTTCCCTCTTGTCAGGCAAACTGGAAATGGCTTCTCATGAGAAAAAACACCTAAGATTTGGAACCAGAAAGAACTGCCCAAGCCTAAACTCTAATAAGTAACAGTGGGCAAGATACACAGTTGTCTTATTTGTAAAATAGGATTAATAATGCCTGTGTCACAGGGCTGTTATGAGAACTAGATGATAGAGAGTATGTGGTAGGAAGCTCTGCTTGCATAGTTGATAGGCAGTTAAACTGCTAACCTTAGGTCTGCTGGGTTTGTTTTTTTTTTTTTTTTGTTTGTTTGTTTTTTAAATACATTAGCAGCTTCATGAGAGAAAGATGGGCGGTCTCCTCCCATACAAGTTACAGACTTTGAAACTCAGTGGAGGGTCAGCTATATGTCGGTTCTAAACCGTAATGAGGGTGAGGTGAGTGCCTGACCCAGTTCCAGCACAATTAGTGGCTGTGACAGATTCATTTGCACATGAGGCTCATGGCTGGCCTAGTACAGGAACCTGGCTGTCGTTTGAATGTCAACATAGTGATATGAATCTCCCTCCTTGGATCAGGGAGTTTTCCTGGTCGGAAAGGAACGTCTCCTTGAAGCACATCATGCAGCACATCGAGGCATCCCCCAACATTACTCACTATGCCCTGATTGGGATGAGGAAGTGGTCCAGCAAGACCAGAAGCAGTGAGGTGCGAGAGCCTTTCTCCCGCTGTCACGTTCACGACTTCATCATCTTGAATGTGGATCTGACTCAGAACGTGCAGTACAACCAGAATCGGTATGCTCCTGGCCTGGAAGTGGGCGGGTGGGGTGATGTGGCTGGGGCAGCGGCGACACCGTTCACTGGCCCAGAGGCCCCTGTGAAGAAGCGTCTGCATCATACCAGCTTCACTTTGCCTTCAGGTGTCAGTTAAACTAGAGGGTTCCTGCTCATACACATTGTCCTGGACCCTGCTTTCAGCTTTCACATTTTTAAATGTTACCTAATTTATGTAGGTGATATTTGCATAAGATTGTTCAAATTCACTTACTAATGTACGTGACAGTTGAATTAATTACTTAGTAGTATTTGATTATCGTGCTTTTTTGGCTCCCTCTCCTCAAAACATTTTAGGAGCTTTTAGCACTAAAGACAGCTATTTATTTGATCAGTTGTGTCTTTTGTTACTCATGTTTTAGGAGTCCTGTGGTGTATAGTGCCCAGGGAGTTACACTCCTAACACTAAGCCAAACCTTCTATGGGAGAAAGATAGATAGTCTTCCTCCTGTCCTGTTTTACAGCCTCAGAAATCCAATGGAGGGTCAGCTACGAGGTGATTCCAATTCAGCAGCATTGAGTTCCTAAATGTGGTTTTAGGGTAATATACAAGACTCTGTAACCAAAACAGGGCCTTGATGCTTTACACCTGGTTCTTCTAAGCATATTGTGGTTTTGCTCTGTTTAGGTCACTGATCCGTTTAGAGTTAATTTTTCATAAGTGTTATCAGGGTCTAAATTCAATGTACAGATTTAGTTGTCCCAGTAGCATTTGTTGAAGACTGTTCTTTGCTAATAAGACGGACCCTTGTAAAAAAAAAATCAATTGACCATAGATATATGGATTTATTTCTAGATTTTCAGTCTGCTTATTTTAGTACTGTGCTCTTTCAATTACTGTAGCTTTACAGCATGCTTTGAAATGAGGGAATGTGCTCCAACTTTGTTCTTTTCTAGATAAATTGGA
This sequence comes from Elephantulus edwardii, assembly GCF_000299155.1. Classification (NCBI taxonomy): domain Eukaryota; kingdom Metazoa; phylum Chordata; class Mammalia; order Macroscelidea; family Macroscelididae; genus Elephantulus; species Elephantulus edwardii. The sequence continues at coordinate 34,677,857 of NW_006399759.1, read as the reverse complement.
CTATTTAGGACTCTTTGCAATTCTGTATATATTTGAGGAATGTCTATCCCATTCCTGCAATGGACTGTTAAACTTTTGATTGAACCTGTGGTTGAACCTGTGGTTGTCATAGACATTATTTACATTTTAGTGATACTAAGTCTTATAATCCATTTATTTAGATTCTTGTTTTCTTTTAACAAGTAAACTCTTTTTGCAAGTGACCTTAAAGTTCCTTGCACAGTGCCTGGTGCACAGTGCTGGTAGCCCTTATGTAGTTTAAGTCTTAAGAATGTATTTCCTTGTAAGATTCTGTAACAGTGAGCACGAGACACTAAACATTTAATGTAACAGGTTCTTTGCCTTCAATTGCTTTCCCCCCAAATATATTCGTCTTAAAATTCAAATTGTTGTTGTTGTTATGTGTCGTCAAGACACTTGTGACTCATAATGACCATATGTACAACAACCCTAAACCCTGTTCTATTGTGTGCCAATCTTATTGCCTCTGACACACCTACCTCCATTACCCCAGTCGCTGAATCAACCCATCACATCGAAGGTCTTCCTCTTCTGCGCAGTCCCTCCACCCTCCCAAGAATGATATCTCCCTCTCTAAGGGAACTTGAGGACGGGGATGCTCACAGGTGTTTCTTACAAGTGGACTGGGGTCTCAGATAACCTAGGAAAGGGGCAGGGTAGGGTAGTTTCACATCCTTGACAGAGAGAAAAAGCACAGCGGCTGCTTCCTGTGAATGGATTCTTTCAGTAGCCATTCTGGGGGAGGAAGGAAAGGACTTTACAGTCCTAATAGTTTATTCTTTGGGTTTTTAAAATTTTATTTTATACTGGTTTATTTACAAAGTTTTAATACATTGTTTTTGACACCAAATCTTTCCCTTTTCCTTCACCTCCACTCCATCCCACTGAGTGACCCTTTGATTAACCCCTCACTCCACTCCCTGCCCATCCTCACCCCTCTGCTCCCACCTTCCCCACTGTGGATCCTTAAACTCATTCTACAATAAGGGTTTTATACAGTATTTGTCCTTACGGGACTGAGTTAGTTCTCTCAGCACAATACTCTTCAGTCCCTCCTAAGTTAAGTAGTGATTTTCAAATTCATTGCTCCGGCGTGCTGTGTGGTATTCCCCAAGATACATGAATGGCAAGCCAGGAAGCCTGTTGTTCCCTTTCAGGAATGGCATCTCTGCCCACCTTTATAAAGTGTCATGGTCCCTTCTTGTTAAGCTTAAGGGTTACTGCGTGGTGAAGCTAACAGTAGTGCTTCTCCCCAAATCTGTGATTTACTTTTAAAAGTTATTGCTAAACTGAATATTTCCAAATGATGATGGTCTTAGATGTCACCACAACATAGACATCATAGAAATCTAACTCACTGTCATCAGATCAATTCCACCAACAAAAATCTCCCGTGGGTTTCTGAGACTGCAAATCCTAACAGGAAGGGCCTGCCCCTTTTTCTTACAACAAAATACATAGACAGTAATAAAAAAGGAGAAATTGTATGATTAATAACATATTTTTGTTTAACAGAATTATTTTAGAAATGGGGCGGGGGTGGGAGGGCTATTTCCATGTGGGTGAAGAGAGAAGGGTCTATACTGCAGATTCATTCGACCACCAGAGATGAGCCTAGGATCCAGGAGTGAAGGTGATAGTCCTCGGCTCCCCTGAAGCCCCTGTGACCACAGCCTCAGTTGTCCTTCGTGATGATCAGACAGGCTTGAGGCTTAGGAGGCCGGTGGCGAGAAAGGACCAGATATATTTTTCCCCTCAGGCTCTTTTTGTAAAGGTCCTCCAGTCTCTCGGTCATCAGCACCTTTCTCTCCTGAAGCTGCTTCTTCAGCATTAACTCAGTTGCTGCACAATTGTCTCGGGCATCAATCAGATTTTCCAGTAGCTGACATTTTTCTTTAATCAATGCAGCCAAGGTGTCTGCAAGCTGCTTTTCATTTCTCACATAAAGTCGACTTCTATAGGCCCGCACCAGTCTGATCAGAAAGCAGAGGCTCACCAGAAAGCCAGAGAGAGAAACACTCAACTTCATCTTCCACTGGAACTCAGGGGACTTGAAGAAGGTTCTTGTTTTCTCAGTCAGTAAAGCCAGAATCACAAACCAAAACCATAAAACGGCCAGCCTAAAGGCTTCACCCATAAAGAGACACAGCACCTCCATGCAGGGCAGTGCCTGGTCTCTGTGGATCTCCAGTGTCAACACACCTCATAAGCCCCTGGCATTCCGTCAGAACGCACCAGCAACTGCCAGCCTGAACCATCAGAGGAGTGGCAGGGGGTGGGGGAGTATCCAGACAATCAAATATGCTTGTCTCCAAGACCTTGTAGTGCTCATCTTTCTTTCCAAATTTCTTATTGGTTTTATGTTTTTAATTCATGTGAAATTGAGACTAATCTTACCTGAAGGACATGATGGATTTATAAAATCTTACACTTTCTCCCCATAGTTAACCATGTTAAGAGGGTAAGAAGTGTGTCCAAACATCCAAAACCTATCTTCTTGGACCTTTTCAACCAAGACAAACTCCACCTCCTGAGATTAAGTAACCTCTGACTTGATTTCTGTCTCCGTTCATGAGTTTTACCAGGTCTGAAGATCATAAAATGAAAGAAATTGGAACACATTTGCTGTTCATATTTCTTGCTCAAAATTGGTTTTAGATCAGTTGATAACTTTAATTAATATTTGTATCTCTAATATATGTTGTGTTTCATATAGTCTGTTTTTTACATTACACGTATATTTCATGATTTCTCCTTTACAACCGTCTTACGAATAAATACATTCATGAAAGTAAAAAAAAAAAAGTATTTCCTTCCTAGTACAAATATGTTAGTGTTTATTTCCTTTTATGTTTTTCACTTGTTTTTGTCTTGCATCCCTCCTTAAGGACTTTACAGGGGAGGAACAAAGCCCATCATGATCATAGACAGTAGTAAGAGGACTGGCACTCTAGCACTAGGTATCTCTGAAGGAGAGGACTGACAGGGAGTTGGGCACTCCCTTCAGTCAGCCTTTATCCATCCTCTGGTTCTGAGCAGGTTCATGTGTGACGATGTGGACTTCAACTTGCGCGTGCACAGTGCGGGCCTCTTGCTCTGCAGATTCAACCGCTTCAGCATGATGAAGAAGCAGATTGCAGTGGGAGGGCACAGGTCCTTTCACATCACGTCTAAGGTGAGTGCCAGCCAGGCTGATGGGTTGTTTTGGTGTAAGAACTGAGGGTGGGGGACCTATTAGGGGAGGCTACAGGATCTCTTTAGAATCAGGGGAAACTTTACCATTAGATAGTGTTAGTCAAGGATTCTAATGAATGACAGAACTATTGGAAGTTAAAGATCCTATTCAGTTTCTCTTCTGGCCTCTAATTCTAACCAGTATCCTTTAAAATTCTGCTCAGAGATCACATTTACCCCAAAGCTGCATTATATGCTTGCCCCCTGGGCTGGGTTAAGGACTCTCCTGTAAGTTCCCTACATACTCCGTCATTACTCCTAGTGACTTTGGATGGTATTTGCTTACTTGTTTGTCAGCTCAGTAGGCAGAGCTCTTCAAGGGCAGGTATATTACCATATTTTTCTTTGTGCTCCTGGAGGTGAAAAAAAAAAGCAAACTTCATTTCCATTGAATTGATCCTAATTCATAGCAACTCTGTAGAATAGGGTGAATTTGTCTTGTTAGATTTCCAAACTTTTCAACCTATATGCAGAACAGATTATCCAGGAGGCTGGGTTCTATGAGGAGAGATGTGGGGTCAAGATTGGTGGATGATTTATCAACAATCTGCGTTATGCAGATGACACAACCCTGCTTGCTGAAACTGAAGAGGACCTGAAGCACCTGCTGCAGAGGGTCAAGGACTGCAGCCTCCAATATGGATTGAGGCTCAATGTCAAGAAGACAAAGATTCTCACCACTGGACCAATTAGCAGCATCAGGATGGATGGTGAAGAGATTGAGATTGTACACGGCTTTAGTTTGCTTGGCTCCACAGTCAACAGTCTTGGCACCAGCAGCCAGGAAATTAAAAGGCATATTGCCATGGGAAAGTCTGCTGTTAGGGACCTCTCCAAAGTACTGAAGAGCAATGGTGTCTCTCTGGAGACTAAGGTGCACCTGATACAGGCCATGGTCTTCGCAATCACTTGTTATGCATCAGAGAGTTGGACACTGACCAAGGAGGATAGAAGGAGAATTGATGCCTTTGAGCTGTGGTGCTGGAGAAGAGTATTGAGAATACCATGGACTGCTAGGAAAACAAACAGATTTGTCCTGGAAAGGGTTAAAGCGGGTGGGTCCTTGGAGGCAAGGATTCTGAGGCTCCGTCTAACATACTTTGGACATGTTGTGAGGAGAGACTGGTCCTTAGAGAGGGACATCATGCTTGGGAGGGTGGAGGGACGGCGCAGGAGAGGAAGGCCCTCTATGAGGTGGATTGATTCAGTGACAGGGATAGTCGGTATGGAAATGTCAGAGACAGTGCGATTGGCACAGGACAGAGCGGAGTTTAGGGCTGTTGAACATAGGGTCACTATGAGTCGCAAGCGACTTGACAGCACATAACAACAACAACAACAATCTTTGTGATTAGGAGTTGGGCCACTATCCCAAATGCACATGGTTTGGATCCACCAGCTTCATCACCAAAGAAAGATGGGCAGCCTCCTCCACTGCAATTTACAGGCCTCTGAAAACCTGCTGGAGGGTCAGCAGTGAGCCAGTTCTTACTCTACATTTATGCAGTCATGCTGATAAGCACAGCAAAAATGAAGTGTGTATAGTAGAAAGACCAAGTCTACCGGGGCCCAAAGGAGTTGTGATTGTGGCTGTTTCTGTGAGGAGAGGTCTTAAGGCAGATACCCAAAGGATGAGACCCAGGCAGAGAGCAGAATCCAGGGGAGCTGCTGATGGAGGCTGGGCAAGGCAGAGTTAAAGAACTGAAAGGAGGAGCGGGAGGATGTGTAGAGTGAGGAAGGAAGTGCAGGAGATGAGCTGAGGAGTAGGCAGGGCTTATGTGAAAGTTCTAGACGCTCCCCTGGAGTAATGAAGCCTCAACAGAGAACTGCCAGAAATTTAGACTGCATTTAGAAGAGGTTGTTGCACCAGGATTATCATTGCTGATGTTGGATCTTGATGGGAAACAGAATACTAAAAAGATGTCTTTTTGTCCTTTATTGACTATCAAAGGCATTTATTTGTCTTTGTGAATCATATAATTTGTTAAACAAATTACTGCTAATACTGAAAAAATGAAAATCCTAGAACACTTAATTGTGCTAATATGAAACCTGTAGCTTTTCCAAGAACTTGTTTGAACAGAGCAAGGGAGTACTTCATGGTTTAAAATCAAGAAAAGTGTGCATCAAGACTGGATCCTTTTTCCATAATTAATCAATCATCTGCTGAACAAATCTTTCAAGAAATCAGACTGTCTGAAGAAGAATGGAACAAAGATTCATTAACAACCTATGTTATGCCGATACACAACCTTGCTTACTGAAAGTGAGGCGAACATAGAATGTTTCCTTCAAAAGATCAAGGGCTGCAGCTTCCAATTTGAGTTACATCTCATTGTCAAGAAAACAAAAATCTTTACCACCAAGTCAATAGGCAATATCACAATAGATGGAGAAGAGATAGAAGTCAATTATTTTATCTAGCTTGGATCCATAATCAGTGCCCTTGGTACTAACAGTCAAGAAATCTAAAAACAGACAAATCACATTGGGAAAATCGGCTGTCAAGGACTATTCTGGAGGACTAAAGAGCAATAACATCAGTTTAAGGTGCTTCTGATTTAAGTCGTGGTCTTTTCAGTTACTTACTATGCATCTGAAAGTTGGACAGTTAATGTGAGAGAATAAATTCATGTGCTGTCAAGAAAATAAACAAGTCTGTCCTGGAGAAAGTGAAACCAGGGTACTTCTTTGGAGGCAACGATGCAACCCTGTTTCACACATTTTGGGCATGTTGTAAGGAGGGGCAGTCCTTGGGGAAAGACATCATGCTTGCAAAGGTGGAGAATTAATGTAAGAGAAGAAAATCCTCAACAAGATGAATTGACACAGTGACTGTAGCAGTGGGTTCAAGTATGTTGAAGGTGGTAGGGATGGCACAGGATAGGGCAGGGTTCAGAGCTGTTGTTCATAGGATCATTATGAGTTGCAGTTGACTTGGATGGCATCTAACAACAACCGTGAGAAGCCACTGGCAGGTATTCAACAGAGGATTTCATTAGTTTTGTTTATATAAGGAGTCCTGGGTGATATGCAACATGGAAATACAATGATAATGGAAGTAAGAGATCCTAGAAGTGGTTGTAGTTAAGGGAAACAAAGGGGAGTGGGGAGGAATAAGCAGGACTAAGAGCAGATGGGACATGGCGTTCAGTGCTTGTGGGAGGTGGGCAGTCGGGAAGAGCCTGACCTGGATAGGTTTCTCGCCGGTGGTGTCATTCCTAGGGTGAATGGTCATCAGTGAAGTGGGTGGAAATTGCACAATGTCTGTTGGTTCTTTTGTTTTTCTAGACGAGACAGCCAGTAGGGGGTGCTGGTGGCATAGTTTGTAGAGAGTTGCACTGCTAAACCGAGACCCTACCTCTCTAGCAGTTTGAATCTACCAGCAATTCCGAAGGAGAAAAATGACCAGTTTCTGCCTTTGCAATTTACAGACTCAGAAATACAATGGAGTCTCACGTTTTATACATGTAACAATAATATCAACTTTATGTATGTAACAGTAAATACCAATAATTATTATTGACTAAGGAGCCCTGGTGGTGCAGGCCTTACCTGTCAGGCTGTTAACTGAAAGGTTGGCAGTTCCAATCCACCAATAGGAGGAAAATGGAGCATCTCCTCCCATAAAGATTGGCAGCCACAGAAACCCGGTGGAGGGTTGCTATGAGTTACAATCTACTCAATGGTGTCATATTTTTTCTGGTTTGGCTGGTTGTTTTAGAATAGGTACACTGATTAATTTTGGCATAATACATTTTGGTAAGACTTAACTTCTCTAATAGAGTATTTTGCTCCTGAGACTATGTTCTCAGTTCATCCTTTACCACACAGTCTTTGTTTCTAGCCTCCACGACTGGGCCACCCAGATGCTCTTGGTTGTCCTAGTGCCTTGAAGCCTGTCGAGAGACTTCTGCCCCCGGAGTAGTGGCCTGACCCTCATGCCTTTCCATACAGGTGTCTGACAACCCTGTGGCCGTTGTGCCAGCACAGTACATCTGCGCCCCGGACAGCAAGCACACATTCCTCGCAGCCCCTGCACAGCTCCTGCTAGAAAAGTTCCTCCAGTACCACAGCCACCGCTTCTTCCCCCTCTCCCTGAGGAATCACAACCACCCCGTGCTCTCAGTCGACTGCTACCTTAACCTGGGGCCTCAGGTAATGTTTAGAGGGTCACTGTGACATCTGTGGCTCAAAAGAGGTCTTAAAACAGACGAAAAAAATCCCAGCAACAAATGAAGTAGAATTAAAGACACCGAGTTTAACTGCACAACTACCATGCCCTATTTTATAGATGATGAAGACGAGGAGTTTAAATGGTTTGCCCAGGTTGAGAATCAAACTCATTTTGGGTGCCGGAACATTTCCACTTCTCAAATGAATTCATGTGTGGATAAGTCTGGATAAATGTCTTTATTTTGCTTTGGGTTGGTTTTTTTGTTTGTTTGTTGTTGTTTTAAATAAAATTTCATTTTATCTCAGTTAATTAACCTCAGAATTAGCTCAATTTTATTTCATTTACTACCTGTCCAATCTTGTTCTTGATTCCTTGTTATCAACTCATTAAATCTATAATGGATTAATCCTTGTAGATAAATGTCTTTTAAATTATTTTTGAGAGTACAGATGATTAAAATACTGTTTCTAGTTCCCCCAAAACTTTGAATTTGCCCTAAACAGTTACTGTTTATTAGATTCACCTTCCTTGGGAACACGGAAGTGCCTCACAGAAAGCCCTGTTCTCTCTTGGGTTCCTCTCTTCCAGATTTCTGTTTGTTACATGAGCTCCAGGCCCCACTCTCTAAACATCAGCAGCTCTGACTTGATGTTCAGTGGACTCCTGCTGTATCTCTGTGACTCTTTTGTGGGAGCTGGCTTTTTGAAAAAGTTCCATTTTCTGAAAGGTAACTTCTCCTGCTCGTCCCTGGATCCTGCCTTAAATGCCTGTGGTCCCCTGTGCTTCTGAGGAGGGGCCTTTGGGTTCAGTGCTGATCTGCTAAAGAGCAAACAGGTTTAGGGAATGGGACCATCCCAAGCATCCTCGACACCATGTAAATCAGAGACAGGGTCCCAGGTCTCGTTTCTTCCAGGTTGACTCCTTTGCCCTTTCTTTTAGGTCAGTAGCAGATCTTTCAAAATTTGTACCCATTTTCAGTCCATATCCTTAAAATTGGAACCCAGCTTTCTTTAGATGATTGTTCTCCTTCTTCACTTTGAGGCACCACAGATGCCCTTGTTCATGATTTTTCCTCCTTCTGTTGCTGTCTTCATATTACAGTGGTTGAGAATAACATATATTCCTCCTATATGAGTTAGAAAAATCTATTTCCAATCTGCTGAGATCCCTAATGGAGCTTTTCTCTCTTTTATCTTTGTCTTTTTTTGTTCTCGACTCTGTCCCCTATAGCAGCTGCTTTGCGAGCATCAATATTATCTAGGACATGGGGAAATACTGGGCGGTATCTTCAGCAGTCTCTGCCCATAAGGGGAGGAGGATAGGACTGGTAAATGGGTAGGAAAGGAACAAAGCATTATTAATGAATGTTGGGCATTCAGAAGAGAGCAGACCTCCTTGGCTGAGCATGTGGGAAAGGTGGGAGGTACAGTAGGTCTGCGTGGATGAAGGTACCAGGAGACAGAAAGATACAGACAAAGACTATGAGCTGTCAGCAGTTGGCTTCTGATCAGACTCTTCTATCTCCTTTCATTTTTCCTCCTCTCTTCAGTTGTTTTTCTCCTCTTATTCTGCCTCGAATTTGTTCCATTTGCCGAGCTGACCTGATAGCCATCTTGCCAGGTTATGTCTTGCTAAGATACTCAAGAAGAAAGAGGCTTCCCTTCCCAACAGCCCCATACGTGTTATTGCTAATAGCATTCCAGCAGTAGTTTTGACTAATCTTTTCTCTTCACATGTTGTCCATGCATCTGGCCGTACAGGTGCAACCCTGTGTGTGATCTGCCAGGACCGGAACTCACTCCGCCAGACAGTCGTCCGCCTGGAGCTGGAAGACGAGTGGCAGTTCCGACTGCGGGATGAGTTCCAGACTGCCAACGCCAAGGAGGACAGACCGCTCTTTTTTCTGACTGGACGACACATCTGAGGAAGACACCCGCAGATTTTCTGGAAAAGTGGAGTGTTGAACCTTCAGTGAGGCTACAGGAAGGCCTAGAACCATGGAGGTTTGAACTGGAATGGGCCCTAAGGACTGCGTATTGTCCAGCCCTCATAGTGCTTGTCAGGGGACGGTGGCCCAGAGATGCGTAGTGACTAACTAAAAGCCACTAAGGGCAAGTTGATGGCAAGCAGGAATGCATCCCAAGCCTTGTCAGTTTGGGGCCTTGAATTCCTACCTTACCACATTGCCCTGGACTGATTTGAAACTGTTTTTGAAGAACAAATGTTTGTCTCTTTACTGTATCAATTAAATGCTTCCAGAGTAAATGTAACTTTTCTTAATCTTGCAGAATCACTTTTAATTTAGATCATCTTACAGAGGTACCAGTGTTTCAGAACGTGGCTGGGATTTCAGCCGATCAGGTTTCCCTGCAGTCTACTCCAAAGCAATATTCCCAAAGAGCATTTTTGCTCTCAAGGCTGGAACCAAGACAAAGTGAGAATTAGATCCCTTAATAAGAAGTATTTAATGCCTACACGTTTGCTATTTTAGAACCTTGCCCAAAGGCATCACATTTAATGAAGAGAAGCAAATTGTTTTGCTTGAGAGCCAATATAATTCTCTTAAAATAGGATAGGGTAAGTACCTTACTTCTTTAAAAGGACAAAAATGAAAAGAAGCTTCCTTTAAAACCACAAGAAAGGAAATTAGAGTTATAGAAATGGATCTTCCCCCCCCCCCCAAAAAAAAGGAATTTGCCTTACAAAGGAAAAGAGGACCAAATTGCTTACTTGAAACGAAACAGTAAACAACCAAAGTGTTAATAAAGTAGTTGATGAGACTAGGCTTTCAACTATTATAATTTATTGAAGCTCAGTTTTAGTTCTTGAAATAGCCTTGTTTTTCCTTACTAAAGATTCATTTCTTCAGGGAGACTTCTAACCTGACCAGAGAGGAAATGGGAACACAAGACATCAGGGCCATTCCCTGTTCCTCCCACTTATCTCTGTTTACCAGGATGGCTTTTACACTGATGTTTGAGAATGCCAGCTTTAGGCCAGGTACTGAGCCAGGTGCTTTTACATTTACTGTCTTATTTAATCCTTGCCAAAACCTCGTTTCCAGTTACTCACTCCATTTGAAAGATAGAGCTGCAGAGAAAGCATCTCAACCAAGATCACACATCTGGGAAGAAGAGTAAACACAATCCACATCCCTAGTTTCAGTATTCCAAAGTATCTCCCTGCAACCCCCAACCTCCTCTCCCAATACTGCACTGCTTTGGAATCGCCTGTAACTGAAGTAAAATTTTCAAGATACAGGACTCCTCACCTTAGAGTTTCAAATTTATGAGTTAATCATAGAATGCCTCCTTATACATGGATTTCCAACATTTATAAGCACTCGAATGGATAGAAATCCAAGAAATTGTTTTAAAAATTATGCCAAAGAATTAATATCAATCTTTCTTTCTTTCCTAAGAAAAAAATTCCATGCATATAAAAAATTAAGATCAATGTTTGTAAAATGATCACTTTGTACATGTCACTATTCCTATTTTGGAATAAAAACTTAGCCACCTTTGGTAGTCTTTTGTAAATAATAATTTCTTGACACTTCTCAGCATTTTATTAGTTAATTTAAACTTTGGAAAAAACAGATATTGTTATCTATTTCGTTCTTAAAAATAAAAGGTATGATGCATTTACTGTTTCTTTGCTGGGTATTAATTTCATTGTTTTGGGGAGTGCTGGTGGCCTGGGGGTAGGGATTTGCACTTACAACCCAACAGCCATTCAAATCCAGCAGCTGCTGCAGAGGAGAAAGATGAGTGGTCTCCTGTACAATTTACTGCCTCTGAAAACCCGCTGGAGGGTCAGCTTGACTGGATAATCACAAAACAACAATAGTTTAGTTACTAGGTAGGTTCAACTTGATAGCACCTAACAGTAGTATAGCCACCTGCTTCTCCAGGAGTCACCTACTTAAAACCTAATGGGATTAAAGAAAGGATGTTTTAAAATGAAGTAAGAGTAAATTTGTTACGGTAGGGGTATAGCTTGAAAGATTTCTGAAGGGGGGGGGAATGGAGAATCGTGTAACAAAAGCAAAACCAGAGGGAACCCCCACATAAAGTGTGCAGGGTAGCCTACCACAACTGAGGGTATTTCTAGGGGAGCCCTGCATTCCAGTGGGAATAAAGAAGCTGGGAGGGGACTCAGAGCATTTGCCACGATGGTTAACGGGAAACTACTTTGGAGCAAGGAAGCTCTGGTGGCGCAGGGTAAAGCTGCCGTCAAGCTGCTAAGCAGAGGACCTCTCATTTCCAGCTGTTTGAATCCACCCATGACTCCTTGAGAGAAAGAAAGGCGGTCTTTTTTTGTAATTCACAGCCTCAGAATCCCAGTGAGGGGTCACTATGAGTAGTAACAGACTCAACAGCAGTCAGTGAGTTTGGAGCAGGAAGATCCCTTGATTGTTTGCATTTTTTCCTACTTTAACCTGATACTCCCCCTAGCTAAGGCTAATGCAGACAGTTTGGGAATCCAAACAGGAGGGTGAGGGCACGGGGAAACCAGACTTGTGAAGACAAGCTATATGCATCTCCTCAACACAGTATGTCCAGAATCCAGTAATCAAAGACAATCTATAGTAAATAGAACAAGCAGGCAAAAGGGAACTTCCTAGTACATACAACACTAATGTGCCATTCATTGAGTCACCTGTGACTCATAGTGACCCTGTACAACACCTCTGAAACCTGCCCTGTCCTGAGCCAGTCTCACTGACTCCAACACACCAGCCCCCATTACCCCAGTTATTGTGTCAATCCGTCTCATCCGGAGTCTTCCTCTCCTGTGCTCTCTCTCCACCCTTCCGAGCATGATGTCCTTCTCCAAGGACTGGTCCCTCCTGGTCATGTGCCCAAAGTATGTGAGCTGAAGCTTCAAAATTCTTGCCTTTAAGGAGAAACTTGTCTTCATCCTCTCTAAGATAAACCTATTTCTTCTCCTTGTGGTCCATGGTATGTTCAAGACTCTTCTCCAGCACCATATCTCAAAGGCATCAATTCTTCTTCTGTCATTCTTAGTCATTGTCCAACACCCTGCTGCATAGCAAGTAATTGCAAAGACCATGGCCTGGATTTAGGCACACCTTAGTCTATATAATGACATCATTGCTTCTCACTACTCTGGAGAGGTCGCCGATAAAGCTAATACTAAAGGTGATAACCTCTCTCAGAATTGGTAAAGTCAAGAATACCTTAAGAAGTATAATTAAGGGGAGCTCTGATGGCCTAGTGGCAAGAAGCTGCACTGCAACCCCAGAGGTACATGGTTCGAATCCACCAGATGCTCTGCCAGAGAAGGAGGGACAATTTCCTCCTGTACCAGTCAGATCTGGTTTGACAGTACACACACACAAAAATAATACATTTTTTAAAAAGAAGTATAATTAATCAGAAGCAAAACTATATGAGGTGGGGGGAGATGAAGAACAGTGGTTTTTTTGCCTGTTGGAAGTGGTACCGAATATAATACATGCCATCAAGGGTCTGGATGAACCCCTTAGAAACCATGAACAAACATGCATTAAATCTCCATTGCCTGGCTTCAGATTCAGTGCAGACAGTCTGCTATTCAGTTTTACTTCTTTTGTCTCAGCATATTTTCAAGCTCAGAGGAGCCTAGCATTTTAATGAACAAGATGGTTAAAAGGACCTGTGCAGATTTTTTAAAGCCCTTCATGCCTAGTGAAGAAAGGCGAATCCCATGACTGCTTTTGTCCATCATTAAATAAACTGTCCCAGTTTCTTTCCTCTGTCTTTCTAAAATTCTGGTGAGCACTTATTTTCCCACTTGGTACTTCCAGCTACAATAGCTCTCTGAAGAAGTGTGTCTCGGGGCTGACAATCTACCCTGCTCAGAAGGGTGGGCTAGGTGGACAATTATGCATCATAGTAAGAAGTTTGAGGAAAGTTTTCAAGGTCTCTGGCCCTGAGATGGGTCTGTTTGGTTTTGACAAAACAAGCAAGCAAGCTATCAAAGTCACCAACCAGACAAATAGAAATGCTTGCGTATTTTTTTTAAACCAGAGGTACAAAGGTAATTTACATTCATGTGTTTTGACATATGTATTCCTAATAGGGAGCGCTGGTGGCCTAGTGGCAAGAAGCTGCACTGCAAACCTGAAGGCATGTAGTTCGAATCCAACAGCCACTCCATGGGAGAAAAGGACAGTCCTCCCATGTGATTACTGCCTCTGAAAACCCACTGGAAGGTCAGCTGTGGGTCAGCTCTGACTCGATAGTACACAACATTCTCACAAAGTGCCCTTCTCTTTCTCTTTGCTGTGGTTACCCCTCTTCCTCACTCTCCACGAAATTGGCAGTAAAGGGAGTGGTGTGTTTCAATGTGAAGTGTGTACATGTATACTAGTATGGGAGTGAGGTGGATAGAGTGAGTTTGGGGGAAAAGAAATGCAGTTAATAAGCCAACCCCCCCCCGTTTTTGTTTTTTGTTTTTTTTTTTTGGTCTTTCCATTCTATAACTTTGATCTTTTCCTACTCCATCACAAGTGAGCTCTGGCAGTTCGTTGCTTAGCTAACTCAAAGGTGAAGCATCTCTGACAGGTGGATACCACCGGCAGCCCCTTGGGAGAAAGATAAGCTGTCTCCTTTGTTTATGTTTTACCTCAGCTTTTTCTAAAGACCAGCCCTTTATAGGAAAAAAACCCTCTCCATTCTCTCTTGATGCCTCACAGACTTTGAGATGCAAGGCAGGCACTAGAAAACAGACTTGGCCTTGTGCAAACAATGGAGGCCTCCCCCCCCCCCCGCCCCCAGGCCTGCTGTCACATGACAAGAGTTTACTCTGGTGAAAATACAACTCGGGTTTTCTAACTCTGTGTTCACCAGAATATGTTGTCTGTGGGAGGCAGGTAACACCAGCAAGCAGTCACACGTTCACAGTCCCATCGGTACAGGCGAGGCATACAGGACAGAGGTCAGAGACAAGTGAGGCAGAAGCTAGTCACTCAGGGGTTTCTAATACCTACAGAATGGTTGGTGTCTTCACTCACTATTTGCCCCTGTGACTTTCATGATTACAGTTCAAATGGTATAACAATGTCAATTATCTTCTGTCGACACTTCAATTTCACACTTGTGAAAACTGGTAAGGAAAAAAAAATCCCAGAAACTGTAGTGGTATGGAGTGTTACATGTTTGTGCTCGTAATGAGAAAGATCACCAGTTTGAATCTACCAGCTGCTCTGTGGGAGAAAGAGGGGTCTCCTCCTGGAAAGACTGAAACCCCAGGTCAGAAATCCAAAGAAAGGTGGTTGTGAGACAAACTCAACCCGATGGTAGTGGTGTTTGTAGGACGTCTTGCGCTTACAGCCACATGCAGGGCATGTGGGGAAGGTGACAGAAGAAATGTGGTAGACTTTCAAGATAGCCGAAAACAGCATTAATAATGACAAGACAGCAAAAATAATACCAGCTAAAATTTATTGAATATTTGCTGTGCACCAGGCAAGATTTTAAGCATGGTAATCCTCAGGCAGTAAGTACTATTATTTCTATTATTCACCCAGAGTCCTATTATATAGATGAGGAAACTGAGGCTAGGAAGTGATAAGTGACTTACATACAGTGGCACAGCTAGTAAGTACCCCAGCTGGGGTTCCATGTTAATCTATCTGATGGCCAAACTGGAATTACTAGGGATAAAATTGCTTATCTAAATGCTAACAAACAGGTTCATACTAGAGAGGGTGAAATAAGGCTGCTCCTTGGAGGCAAGGATTTTGAGGCTTCATCTGACATACTTTGGACACGTTACAAGGAGGGACCAGTCCTTGGAAAAGGATGTCATGCTTGGGAGGGGAAGACTCTCGATAAGATGGATTAATTCAGTGACTGAGGTAATGGGAGTAAAGACTGGCGTAGCACAGAGCAGGGTTTAGGGCTGTTGTACATAGGATCACTATGAGTAGCAGGCAACTCAATGGCACATTACAACAACAATATACTAGACACCTGAGCAGTCTGAGCTGCTCATTCTTGCATTTCATCTAGGTCATGGTTTCTGGGGGATCCCCAGAGCCCAGAACTGTCCCTGCTAGGGTAGGGTTCTGAGGCTCCCTGGGGTAATGGCCCACTAGGATGGTGCCGTCCACAGGGTGAGCTGAGTGCTTCTAGGAAGAGTTTCCTGAAGGACGAGGACACAGCATTGTAGAGGACAGGAGTTACTGCCGAGCTGACGTAGAAAAGTGTGTTAGTCACCATGTAGAAGTAGTGGTAGAAATTATACAGCGTCCTAGAAGAGAAACCCAAAGGGTTTGTTAAGAGAACCTTTCACCTCTTTATAGCATCCAGCCCCTTCTGGTAAAGAAGGAATTTGTCCTCTAAAAGTTAAGAGGGCAAGATTTGCTTTCAGGTACCAGGAAGTACGATGTGAAATCACCCAGTGTCCTCCTAGCAATACCAGCGGCCCTTGGCTGGCCCACTGCACTCCATCTCTGTAATCCTAGGCCGCCAACTGCAGTGTCCAGGAAACTCCAGAAACCTCCTCTGGGTTGACAAGGATGTCTTCTCAACCAGTAGAGATCTGGGAGACTTTGTGTTTCTCCATGTAGCCAAGGACAAGTGAAATACCAAGATCTGAAAAGATTTTCTAAGAAGCGTGTCTCTTATTGCAGACATTCTCTGGGGCCAAGAGGGTCTTCAATGTGTAGGGGTGTGTGTGTGTAAGGAAAGTCAATAGCTAAAAAAAAAGGTGGCACCTCTTGGCAGATATTTCCTTGGGGACTACATGGAATCTCCACCATCTTAGATGTTGAAGTCCCACTTATGATCAGGGATAAGGTAATTTTTCTATAGAATATAATAAATTCTTTGCTATGGTGTCACTCTGGAGACTAAGGTGCATTCAATACAGGCCATGGTCTTTGCAATCACTTGTTATGCATCATAGAGTTGGACAATGACTAGGGAGGATAGAAGGAGAATTGATGCCTTTGAGCTGTGGTGCTGGAGAAGAGTATTGA
>NW_006399759.1:34651828-34661281 GCF_000299155.1 Elephantulus edwardii | reverse complement strand
GTGACTGGGGTAATCAGGGTAGGTGTGTCGGAGACAGTGCGATTGGCACAGGACAGAGCAGGGTTTAGGGCTGTTGTACATAGGGCCGATATGAGTCGCAAGAGATTCGTTGGCACAGGACAACAACAATAACATGTTCCACCATGTCGGCCAGAAAGTTGTGCATGTTCTGGGTGTCTGAGGGGACTGTCTTGGCCGTGGAATCATGGATCTGAGTCTCTCCCTTCATCCCTTCAGTATGACTTTCTCCTTTTAGTCTCGATCTAGGCTTCCCTTTCGCTTTAAGATGCCCACAGCTTCACTACCACCAATAGGTTCTCTCACTCACATGAGTCTGGAAGATCAGAGAGGTTTTTAGACAAAGTCCTGTTCCATACCTTAGCTGCAAGTTTGTAAAGACATAGACCAGAGCAGACCAGTTGAAATGGAGTCTAGGATTACCGAAGGCCAGAAATTAAGGATCCCTCTGGAGAATAAGGGAGATTCAGATCAAGTCCAACGGGCTCTCTCCTTGTGTGCAGGGCTCAACACACTTACTCTGTCCACCCGTCATCAGCGATGTAGCAGTACATGAGCCTGCGGGCATGGTAGGGCAGCCAGCAGATGGCGTACACAGCCACAATGGCTCCTGCAGAAATATTGGAGAGACACAGCAACAGACAGAACAAGCATGTCCTCAGTTAGGTCACTGCCAGACAGGAAGATGCCCGAAGGTGACAGCATTACCCTGTACCTTTTTTCCTGGAGTCTAAGCTTTGGAAGAGAACACTGAGGTTACTTAATGCTATACATCCCTATTTGTTCCTATCATCAAGTTTTATCTTTTCTTCTGGGTAAACAGTTAACAATAATCATGGTAGGGTCGTTATGAGTCGCAAGCGACTCGACGGCACATAACAACAACAACATATTAGCACATGCTTCTATAACCTCCTCCTGGAAACTAGAATATACTCCCAATTGATATCCATTTCTTCTTGGAACTAACCCTCCAGTGGGCTTTGAGAGACTGTAAATCACAGGGGAGATTTCTCATCCTCTGTGGTGCAGCTGGTGGATTTGAACCATCCACCTTTGCATTGGCAGTGCAACTCCATAACAATTAACCCATCAGAGCTCCCTTGCCAATTGATGGTTAGATTTTTTTTCTACCTGGTGTCTGATCCCCTATGTCACAAAACATACTCCCTAAATCCAGCCTGTAAGAAGTTCCTTCTTAGCATCTCTCCACTGCTTCCTCTTGACCTCATTGCTTCACACTCGAGGTCCTTATCATCTCTCTGCTGGACTATAGCAACAGTTTTGTCATTGGTCCCTTTGCTCCTCTGTCCCTTCCAGCCTCTCTTTCTACACTCTAGTCTACTGTGTAGTCTAATAGCTTCAGCCTAACTAGTACTTGTTAAAAATGAAGCATCTTGGGGTTCCTGCAGACACTCTGAGTCAACCTCTGGAGGTGGGAGCCAGCAATCTGTGTCACACTCTCCAAGTCATTCTTATCCACACCAACGTTTGAGGAACACTGTACAGTATAGAAGGAGCTTTCAAGGAGCTGCTGAATTCAATATATCTAAAGAACAAAACTTCCCTGTCACTCCTGGGCACTGACTCTGTGCAAGATGATGCATTTACTATAAAATCAAGCCTGGACACCTTCATATGCTAATTTTGCATTATCATCATATAGCATTATACTTTTCTAGTTCTCTCTCACATATAAGACCATGGCCTTGATGAAAACAGGTAACTCTGTACTTACTTTGTCTTCCTGGTTCTTAGTTACTGAGTTATAACTGATGATATTTGGAGACACCTTTGTTTTTCTGTGCATTTATGTTTCTTTTGCAAGATTAACTTTACATAGGCAGCTGCACAAACAAAGCAGATCAATGTAGCAGTGAGGAAAGCAGAGAGTTAGTGAGAAATGGATTTAGGGTCCTGGGATTCCACAGTTCTGGTCTGATGTCATTACTTGTTTGTCTCATGCGTCTACAGTGACAGCCTTCCTGAAAAGTAGCCAATGACCATCTTGCTTTTATGTGCTACATGCTAGAGCAGACCAGAGGCCCATGAATACAATTATCATTCCTTCCTCGATTATAGTGCTGAACCCTGCAGGAAGTCGGTTAGAGATTATAAAATGCCTCAGTTGTTCTTGAGGCACAGGGGCATTTAGGTTTAGAGAGAGGGAATAACTTGCTCAAGGTCACTGTCAGGGATTGGGGCGGTCAGCACAGGACTCTAGACCCATTCTCTCCAGGGTGTTACCTAGGACTTAACTGAGAATCTGGATGCTGTGCTGGAGGCCCTGGATCCTGCTGGTCTCCTTATATCTCACCGCGTTGACCTTGCTCTTCAGGGAGAGCATCTTTCTCCATGTACTGAAGCCAAAGAGCCCCTCCTCACTTATTAGCTCCAGGTGGCTGGGGGTGGAGTCGTCTTGAGCAGAAGTGGGTGGCACTTGGGAGCTGAGGGACACCAAGTGGCTCACGGTGACCCCATTCAGGAAGGCGGTTAGAACCAAGGGGAGC
The DNA here is from genome assembly GCF_000299155.1 of Elephantulus edwardii. Taxonomy (NCBI): domain Eukaryota; kingdom Metazoa; phylum Chordata; class Mammalia; order Macroscelidea; family Macroscelididae; genus Elephantulus; species Elephantulus edwardii. The sequence goes on along the minus strand of NW_006399759.1, from coordinate 34,658,753 downwards.
ACGAAGGACACCAGTACATTTACCTGCAAAAGCAATTCCAAGGGTTATGCTGGTTCTATGAGGCGTCAGAAGGCTGGACACTGACTAAGTATGACAGAAAAAGAATCGATGCCTTTAAAATTGTGGTATTGAAGAATACTACTGACTATACTGTCTATCCCATGAACTGCTAAAAGAACAAGCAAGTATGTCTTGGAGAAAGCACAACCAGGGTACTCCTGGGAGACAAAGATGGTGAAACTCTGTCTCACTTACTTTGGGCATGTTGTGAGGAGGGGTTATTGTTGTTGATAAGTGCTGTCGAGTTGTAGGCAACTCATAGTGACCCTATGAACGAAAGTCCTGGACACCTGTATTACTTTCATCCTCTCTCCAGGTTCATAGGGTTTCTGGTGGCAAGCTATTTTAGAAGTGGATGCCACTCCTGCTTCCAAGCTTGTTTTAATCAGGGAGCTCCACCAAATACTGTCGCCAAGGGTGACCATTATTGCATTGGACTCATTAGTGTCACAGTGTTCGGCTTTACAGCAACCACGAGTTACCTCTGTACAGCAAATGGACACACCAGGGTTATACCACCTAGAAAAATGTTTCACCAAAAACAATTAAAGTCTCCGCAGGTCCCACCCCATCCTTACTTATCCTTACACTAAGGGTCAGGGCTACCCAACCACCTTTGAAGGGCAAAAGAGAACAGTAACACATAACAAAAAAGACCCCAGACACTTCCCTTGCCTGACTGCCACCAACAGGAGCTGCCATAGAGCCGCCCGCCATCCCACCAGTTAGCCAGCTGACAGGGAGGGGTTCGTCCTTGGAAAAAGACACCATGCTGCTAAAGTCAAAGAGAGGAAGACCCCTGACTTGACAGATCAACACAGTGGCTACAACAATGTACTTGGGGGTGTCAGAGATGGTGCGGACCTGCAGGATAGGGCAAGGTTCAGGTCTATTGTTCACAGGGTCGCTGTGAGTCATAAACAACAATAGCATAAGGCAGCACCAAGTGACTCTGGCCAGGGGGGCCGCGTCTCAGGGCCCAGGAATCTGCGGCAGCAGAAGAGAGTCACTGAAAAGGCTAGAAGATGATGGTGAGAAAATTATCAGAAAATAAGGAGAAAGCAATGAAAATAGGAGAGAAAAATATATAATATTTGGAATTAGTCTAGGGTTTTCATCATCTAATTGATAATGATTTCAGAAAGAAAACAAATAGAGAAGACACAAGGGAAGAAATGATTAATAAACAAAACCAAAAAAGCACACATTCAAGGGGACTTCCTTATAGTTGAGGGATAGGAGCTACTCTGTTGAAAACTCCTACATGTCCCCAGAAGCATGAATGAAAAGAGATCCACCATAGGTATAATCTTTACCACCCAAAAGGACAAAGAGATAATTTTTTGAACTTCTAAGAAGATAGATGAAGTCATATACAAAGAAGGGAAACCGGTATGATACCAGGTTTCTCAAAAATAACAATGGAATTTAGAAAATAATGATACAGCATTTTAAAAAATTTTGAGACAATTTTAATACAAGACAATCTTGATACTGTACACCTTCACCTCATTACTGTCAAGTCAGAATTGACTCTTCGCTGACCCTTCGTTGGGTTTCCAAGGCTGCACATTATGTTGTTGTTGTTATGTGCCATCGAGTCGTTTGCGACTCATAGCGACCCTACGTACAACAGCCCTAAACCCTGCTCTATCCTGTGCCAATCACACTGCCTCTGACATACCCATCCCGAATACCCGTCACTAAATCAATCCAACTCATAGAGGGCCTTCCCCTCCTGCATCATCCCTCCACCCTACCAAGCATGATGTCCCTCTCCAAGGACCCGTCCCTCCTGGCAACATGTCCAAAGTATGTCAGACGAAGCCCCAGAATCCTTGCCTCCGAGGAGTAGCCTGGTTTAACTCTCTCTAGGCTGAATCTGTTTGTTTTCCTGGCAGTCCATGGTACATTCAATACTCTTCTCCAGCACCACAGCTCAAAGGCATCAATTCTTCTATCCTCCCTAGTCATTGTCCAACTCTCTGATGCATAACAAGTGACTGCAAAAACCATGGCCTGTATCAGGCGCACCTTAGTCTCCAGAGAGACACCGTTGCTCTTGAGTACTTTAGAGAGGTCCCTAACAGCAGACTTTCCCATCACAATACATTATAGGGAGGGCACATACCCATCTTTCTCCTGAGAAGTCTCTGATGGCTTAGAACTGCCAGAAAGGAGCAGCTTATGGATTACCAGCACAACTCCTGTTGTTCTATGCCAGCTGGCCAGATGATGAAAAATAGGAAGGTAAAAGAAAACATTTTCAAAATAAAAATTATTCATTTTTTCACCTTCCACAGATTACCCCTCAATTCTCAGAAGATTACAAGAACAAGTGCTTAGCGCCCACACGCACGTTTTAAGGTAATAACTAATATTCAAAAAATGGCTAGCCAACAGAAGATTGACAGGTTTACAACAAGACAGGAGGGCCATTCCCAAGACAACAATTGTGCATGTTCTGAGAGCAAGCCCGCAGATTGGATCAAGGGGGGACAGAGCTTTGAAGGATGACAGAGAAAGAAAATATGAACCTAGTAGATTATCTTATGGTTCTGAACGTAATGAGATAGTACTTACACTTAGAGTGTTGTTGTTGTTGTTGTGTACTGTGGAGTCAGAACCGACCCATAACTGACCCTCCCGAGGGTTTTCAGAGGCAGTTAATTGCATGGAAAGAGTTTGTCCATCCTTCTCCCACATTCTTAGGGTGGTGGTGTTGTGTTCTGTAGAGTTGGGACTGACTCATAGCTGACCCTCTGGCAGGTTTTCAAAGGCAGTTAATCACAGGGGAGGAGATTGCCCATCCTTCTTCCACAGAGCAGCTGGTGGCCCCAAACCCTGTGCCTTTGGAATTACAGTGCAGCTTCTAGCCACTAGGCCACCAGAGCTCCCTACACTTGAAGTAGAGAAGTTAAAAATTAATTAGAAAGAGGTACATAGAAAACTAAGCAAGTAGAAAATATTCATTGCAGGGAAAATGATTTTGGAAAAGAAATAGAAAGACGATAAATGGTATGGATTATATGAGAAGAAGGTTTATATAATAAACACAATATAAATAGCAAGCATAAATATAACCAAATACCATGAGTTGCCTATGACTTGATGGCACTTAACAACAACAACAACAACAACAACAATCACCACAACAACCATAATATATGACAAGAATGGCTGTGGGGGTGTAAGTATGTGAGTGTGGTGTGTGAAGGTTGAGAATGGAAGATAACCAAGTGCTCCTTTTCTGCAGTCAGAAGATAGTGGATAAAATTTAAAACCTGAAACAAGAGATAAGTATTTTCAGCAGAAATATGCAGGCACAAAGTAGTGATAGCTAAGAATGTGTTGATTTTGTTAAGTGGTAGTGTTGTCTTTAGATAAGAAAACCTGGGTCAGGATGTGGGGGGGATACTGATTTCTGCTTAACATTGCAAAAATATTATTTTATATTTTTAAAAATCAAAGTCATAATATAGTATCTTATTAAAATGTAAAGTTTTAAAATTTTATTTTATATGCATGTTACAATTTTTTTCCATCAGGTCTAAGACTCTCTGACTCTTTTCCCTTTGAAAACATTTTAAAAAGAAAAACAAATGAACTAACCATATTTTAATCACACTTTACAGATTAGGAAGGAAGCTCTGGTGGCCTACTGGCAAGAAGCTGCGCTGTAATCCCAAAGGCACATGGTTTGAATCAACCAGTTGGAGAAGGAAGGGAAGTCCCCCTCCCATGTGATTTATAGCCTCTGAAAACCATTGGAATGTCAGCTATGAATTGGTTCTGAGTCAATGGCACACAACAACAACAACAACATACAAGTTAGAAACTCTGGTGGCCTAGTGGGTAAGAAGGTGCACTGCCAACCCAAAGGCATTTCATTGGAATCCATCAGTTGCTCTGACAAAAAAAAGGTGGGTATTCTCCTTCAGTGCATTTTACTGCCTTTGAAAACCTGTTGTAGAGTCAGCTATGAGTTGGCTCCAACTCCATGGCAATGATGTGATTTTAAATTTGATAGCAGTTAAACTCATATCCATCCTGAAATGGTAGAACTTTCCCAAAGTGTACAAGTTTCCCCATGGGCTTTATGGAACCAGACTAGCCCCTTTTCTCCAGTGCTGAGTTCCAGCTGCCGATCTTGTGGTTAGTAGCTGAATAATATCTTAACCACAGCATTGTAAGAGTCAGAATTGACTTGATCAGAGTGGATCTTTTAAAAAATATATCCTAACCAACTTTAAAGACAGAACAGCATATCTGAACTGGGTGTTGGTTGTACCTTTTAAAGAAGTTGCCATTCATTTTCTCCCCACTTCCTCTGCCATCTCAGTGTTTTCACAAATAAGCAATGCTAACACTACGTGGTTCAAAATCAGAAAAGGTTTATCCCAGGTATGCATCTTATCTCCATATCTTTTCAATTTGTATGTGGAACATATCATTCAGTAGGATGGACTTTATGAGGAAGAATGTGGCATCAGGATTGGAGGAAGAGTCATCAACAAACTGTGCTATGCAGATAACACAACCATGTTTGTTGAAAATGAGGAGGACCTGAGCCATTTGCTGCAGAAAGTCAAGGACTGACTGGAGCCTTCAATATGGATTGAAGCTCAACATCAAAGTTTCTCACCACTGGGCCAATTGGTTGCATCATGATAGATGGAGAAGAGATTGAGATTGTTAACAGTTTTAGTTTGTTTGGCCCCACAATCAACAGCCTTGGGACCAGTAGCTAGGAAATCAAAAGACAAATTGTATTGGGAAAGTTTGCTGTCAGTTATCTCTCTAGAGTACTGAAGAGCAATGTCAGTCTAGAAAGTGCTCCTGATCAAAGCCATGGTCTTTGCATTTACTTGCTATGCATCAGAGAGCTGGACAATGAATAAAGATGACAGAAGAAGAATTGATGCCTTTGAACTGTGGTGCTAGAGAAGAGTATTGAGCCAGGAGAACCAATTGCTCCTTTTCTACAGTCAGAAGATAGTGGATAAAATTTAAAATCTGAAACAAGAGATAAGTATTTTCAGTAGAAATATGCAGGCACAAAGTAGCAATAGCTAAGAATGTGTTGATTTTGTTATGTGGTAGTGTTGTCTTTAGATGAGAAAACCTGGGTCAGGATGTGGGGGGACACTGTTCTGGAGAGGGTGAAACCAAGCTATTCCTTGGAGGCAAGGGTTTTGAAGCTCTGTCTCACATATTTGGGGCACATGGCCAGGAAGGACCAGTCCTTAGAGAAGGACAGGAGGAAGGACAGCTCAGCAGAGGACGACCCCAGCTGAGATGGTTTGACACAGTAACTGGGGTAATGGGGGTAGGTGTGTCAGAGACAGTGAGTTTGGCTCTGAGTAGGCCAGAGTTCAGGGCTATTATGCATAGGATCGCTAGGAGTCACAGGCGACTCGATGCCACATAACAACAGCAACAACAAGGGAAAAGAAAATATTGTCCATGAAGACAATTTTAGTTTGTTGCTGAATCAAGCATTTAATTATTATAAAATTGTAGCCTTCATGACATTCAAGGTAGAGACTGAAAACAAAATGTAAATTTACTTTTGAGTGTGCTACAATCTCTGTCATTTTCACTTTATTAAAGAATTTATTTTTTTAAATAAATAGAGAGGGAGATGGAAGCTAGATAAGTTTTAGAGCTATTTACTCAGTCCAGGTCTACAGTTCTGGCTAATGAAATCAGCAGAGATTTCTGGGGTGGTTGACTTATGAGTTCCTAAGACATTAGAATGCCCTTGAAACTCTTCTCAAATTTATCATTTATCCCCACCCAGTGAAGCTGAGACTTTAATCTCTAATCATCCAAGAATCCAAGAGCTAGCGGCAAAATAAAGCCAGGGAAGGGTTGTAATTGCTTAAATAATATCCTTTCATCTAAGCCCTGTTTTTCTACACCTGAACTTAGGTCTATGGAGGCCCTGATTTCCATTCTCCCAGAATAACACAACTCTGTGCCCAGAGAATACTGGAAAGCCCTATGCAGGTCTCCAGCACTGGAAATGAGCTAGCGATTCGATTTAAGACTGACAGCTCCATCAATGGGAGAGGCTTCAACATCTCATGGCAAGCAGTCCCTGGAGGTGAGTGAGCCAAGGCAGGAAGTATCTCTAAGTGCTTCAGCTTCAAGTGCTTGGAGAAAGATATGATGAAGGCGACATCTTGATAAATTTGCCAGTTCCCTAATGATAAATATTATTCGGCATATAATCTTCCCTTAAAAATTGTAAGAACACTTAACTACCTAAGAGTCACTGCAGTGAAAACTAAAATATGTACATCCATGATAAGAGTAGAAGTTGGTGCCTATTCATCAGCCTCAGATATGTGCACCAGCAAAAGTGATAAATGCCATAGTGCTGATGTCTAGAATGTTGACAAGTGCTAAAAGAGAAAGCATTCACTTTGTGGATTCCAAGACATTGCTGTGCATTATAGAGTGGCTTTCTGCCCAAAGTCTTCCCAGAAACATTCATTGTCATTTGGTCAGAATGAACTCTCAACTGACCCTCCAATAAGCTTTCTGTATTGTGGTATGGTTTCAGTATGATATTATTGTTATATGATGAGTTTATCTAATATATGGCCTTTCTAGTTCAAAGTTTGCCAAATTGTCCCAAAGTGACAGGCCAGATCTTTCAAGTAATTCATCTATTTACTAAGGACATACGCAGTTTGTAATTCATCTTGTACCAGGGATATCATCACTGATCTCAGATGGGTAGTGGTGAAAGCAAAGAATACCAGAAAAATGTCTTTATAATTTGACTATGCAAAGACAGTTGACTATGTGAATCATAGCAAATCATGGCTAACATTGATAAGAATGGAAATATCAG
>NW_006399759.1:34646546-34651728 GCF_000299155.1 Elephantulus edwardii | reverse complement strand
TATTGGAAAGAACATACCAATGTTAACATTTCTCTGAATGGTCAGTTATGTGTTTTCTGAAGAGTGTTTGCATCTTATGTTGCTTTGTGCGGCTTTGGCTTTTTGCCACTGGTTTAGTTTTTAAGCTGAAAATGTTGCCCTGACCACGTTAATTGTTGCTTTTGCATAATTACTTTTTCCTCCTCTCTTAGGATAAAACTTGAGTGAATGCTACTTTGGTTTTTTGTATTTTTTTTATGCCTATTATGTTCCCTTAAACAGCTCTCGAAGATGCTTTTGCTACACATTATGTGCCAGAATGCACAGAGGAGTGCTGATGACATAAATCTGTTTTGCTTACTTGCTGCAGATGACACCAGTGCTAGCTATTAATGACTGAGGCAGCCATCTCTGAACTGTGGCTTTAACTCTCCAAACGGTTAAGGGTGTCAGTGACAACAGAGGTGGGCAGGTTTCCAGCAGGCTTGCCCTGGGGCCTCCGTGCTCCACATCTTCCTATGGGGCACAGCACTGGTGTTTTACACAGCCCAGACTTAAAGCAGGTTTCTAACTGGTCGTGGAAATTCCATAAAGGAGTCTGGATAGCAGGATTTGCCAATGTTTGCCAGTGTGGTGTCTCCCAGTTGGACATTTACATTGTTGGAACTTATTTTTTTTCTAGCCGATATTTGTCTGACAATGCTTTCTGGACTGTTAATTCTGTGACAGTGGCTTGTATCACATGCACACCTGTTAACCAGGTTGGTTTCCTTCCCTAGGTCTGTTCCAGCATGCCTCAAATAAAATGTCTAAGCATAAAAAAAAACAAAACCAAAAACCAAAAAACAAAGTCTCTGTAAACTTTCATTAAAATAAATTTAAAATAAAAAAGTTAAAAAGAATGAATGGAAGTGATAAATACAAGGAAGAAGTGGAAAGAAAGATATTATATTGTGAGACTTGAAGTCAATGTCAAAATTCAAAACATGAATTGTTGAATGGAAAACCAATTTGCTCTACAAACTTTCATTCAAATTAAGCAAAAATTACAAAGACAAGTATCATGAGCAATTTGATTGTTCTAAGAACACTGATTAAGATGGAAAGAGAATCAACCCACTAAATAAGACACACCAAAAAATTTGTTACCATAATCCTTAGTTATTTTATTGTGTTAAAATATATTGTATGTTTCAAGTCAAACCCCTTTTCCACGCTATTTAGTAGATAATGCCATCAATGAAGCAGTCACTACATATAATGTCAAATGCTTACCCTTGCACCTTTCAGTGTCAACACGACTATTACTGAAAAAAAGAAAATGCACTCAGATCCAGTAAACTGTGCAAGTCGTTTAAACAAATGAAAACCTTACTCAGAACCTTTTTTACCCTGAGTGTGACTCCAAAATAGGTATAACCTGGAAGCGATGACCTCAATCTGGGAGAAGTTGTGGACATGGCTACCAGTCATTTTGAACATGTCGTCGTAGGGTTAATTGTCATGTTTCACATTTGCTTTAAGGTATGAGCAGCAGTGCAATTTCTATTCTGCTGCAGCTGAGAACTGGAGTGGAAGACGCTGGGGGAAGCTGAGTGTGCTGTGCTGCTCTGCGGCTGTAATGCACAGTCCCCAGGTGAGAAGAGTTAGATGGCGAGGGCTCAGGGAGGGACCGGGGCCACGGGCAGGGGTAGTTCAGCTTTGACAGAAGTTGAGCCAGCTCATCTATATCAGGAGGGCATTCATCTCTGCTTTCTCCCTTGCCAAGTATTTTTGTTGAGTTTTTAAAAGAGGTAACTGTTATTTCACTGATGCCAAATTCACTCTTCCTGAAGTTTCATGAAAATGTATTTCCTACAATATCATCCTTTTAATATAGATCATTTAATGATGCTGTTATGAATGCATAAAATTTCCACCCCCTTGGGCCCTCTAGAATTAGATGGTATAAATATTATATTTAAATTGAAATAAAAGATCTAATGGACTATCAAACAGTGCACGTAGGACAATTAGTCTGGAACAGAAAATGTATAACTGATCGATGGGTAAAGGTTTGAAAGAAAGAAGGAGAGAAGAAGTTTTACCCACAGATAGAAACAGTTGCAGAGGGTTGACAGGTAGGGATGGAAGGGAGACGGAGGGAGAAAAGTTGACTAAATAATTGGTCAGGTGATGGGAAAGGGACAGTATGGTGCGGTTTCTAGACTGTTGCAAAAAAAAAAAATGGCATTTGTTGTTTGTTTTGTTGTGTACCATTGATTCGGAACTGACCCATAGCTGCCCCTCTAGCAGGTTTTCAGAGGCAGCTAATCACACACGAGGAGACTGCCCATCTTTCTCCCGCAGAGCAAGTCGTGGTTTCGAACCACATGCCTTCAGGATTGCAGCGAAGTTTCTTACCACTAGGCTACCAGAATTCCCTAAATAATGGTATTCTCCACTGGTGATTATTGTTATAAAATGAAATGTTAATAAGTGACAGAATAAAGACCAATTAAAATAAGTAAAAATCTACTATTTAAACCATAGGGAGCTCTAGGGAATCTTCTGCCATGTGATTTACTGCTTCTGGGTCAGTTCTGACTTGATGGTGGATAACAACATTAATTTAAGTCATAATTGAGCTCTGAAATGCACAGGTAAAAACACGTGAAGCAATAAAAGCCATTTATATATGCTACAGAGCTCTTGTAATCTGGTGAATAAGGTGTTGTGTGAGTGGTTTCATTTCACCGGCTGCTCCATGGAGAAGGATGGGCAATTTCATCCTGTATGATTCATAGCCTCTGAAAACTCGTTGGAGGATCTGCTATGAGCAGGTTCTGTCTTGATGGCATATAACAATAACAACAGCATATGCTATGAGCTACTTTTATCCATTTTTAAATAACACCACCCAAAAAGAATTACACATTTTCATTGCTGTTTGTTGTTGATTGCCTTCTAGTCGAGCACAACTCATAGCAACCCTATGAACAAAAGGCTTGAAGCCTTTCTATAACTACCGTCATTTATCAAAGTTCATAGAGTTTCCAGAGGCATGTTGTTTAGGAAGTGGATGTCACTCATTCATAGGTTAATGTAGAGAGTTGAAAGTTTCAGCATTTACTTGTCTTCAAACACCTTTTTGACTTTTGTTATTTTTAATATATTCATTGTTTAAATGTGTTGAAAATTTTTACAGTAAATATAAGTTTTCTCTTAAAAAATAAATGAGAGCAAGACATTATTATAATTCTCACCCTACAGAGATGAAAATTAAGTTACAAAAACATTTTTTTTCTTCAGCATATAACTGGACCAGAGCTGCCTCTATCCCGCAAATCCACACCATGTCATGTGTAACCTGAGACATCACTAAAACAAGAGGTGGAATCGCTTTCAGAAAAGGCATTCAAAGAGCCACAGGTGCATTACATGTTGAGAGATTCAGAAGAAAGGTGGAGAGAGCCCTGAAGGTTGGCATGTTGAAAGAAGCCTTTATTCTAGAGCTTCACTTTGTATAAGGGTCAGAGGGAGGAGAACAGAGGGAAGATCTTTCACTTGAATGCCCGAAAATAATAAATTAACTATGTGTGGGGATTGGAATGAAGCATTTTGGGGAGGCAAGGCAGAGGCAAGACGGGGAGGAAGACATTGTAAGGGCAATGACTGTTGCGAGGCTAGGGGCCTGAGCATGAGCTCCAAAATCCAGATCCAGAATGCCTTTTTCCTGCCCCACTGAAACTCTGGTGCTGGCAACAGAAATCCTTCTCCTACTTCCACTTTGCGAACTTGTTTGAATGCTGGCTTCAGGGCGCACTAAATCAGAAGCCAATAGGGGTCGTAGAATCCAAATTTTTAACAAGCTTCTCAGGTAATTTTATACCCTATAAAGTATAGGTATTTTGTATGGTAAGATCATACACTTTCAGATTCAATCTTGAATTCAAATCGGGATTTCTCTTACGATTTCCACCTTGCCTAAGTGTATCCCTTAGACTCCTGTAAAATGAAGCCAGTGACACCCAACTTTCTGGATGGCTTAAGCACTAAAGAGGTGTGTGGGATGAGGCTAACTCCTCCTCTGCTCCTTGCGTCTGCTCTTAGCCTTGCCTTTACCTGGATGAAGGCCTGGAGCGTTGTGCGGCTCACTAGCACCGTGCACACACGGGAGGCGGGATCTGGCTCCCCACTCAGAGTCTCCAGCTCGTGTTTCTGTCCCATGATGACGGTCACGGGTAAGGCGAAGCCCAGCGAGGCGACCCAGACGGTCACGAGTAGAGTCCGGGTCCTGCGCGGAGTCAGCAGGCGGCGAGCGCACAGGGGCTGGCACACGGCCAGGCAGCGCTCTGCGCTCAGACTGGTCACGCTGAGGATGGTGGTGTAGGTGCACAGCTCGTGAACGAAGTAGTAACCGCGGCAGCCCAGGTCTCCGAAGATCCAGGGGTAATGAAACCAGACGAAGTTGTAGAGCTCCATGGGCACGCTGACCACCAGCAGCAGCAGGGCAGAGAGCGCCAGGCTCAGCACATGGTAGCGCAAGCGAATGGGAGCCCTAGCGCGCGCCTTCAGCACCACGAGGATGGACAGCGCATTGCCCACTGTGCCGAGCGCAAAGATAAGCACGTAGAGCGCGGTAAAAAACACTTTGACGGCAAAGGTCGTGTCAACGCCCAGCCTGGCGTCCAGGCTCAGAATGGTGCTGGGTCTCGGTGACAGAAGACTGTTAGCCTTGGCCTCCATTCTGCCCAACGGCTTGCACTCCCTCCCTCAAGCTTAAGTTCTCTCTCATTGCCTGGGAGACCTGGCGAGCTGCCCAGCTAGCGAGCACCTCCTTCTCCATGGGAACCTTTAGAACGGGAAGACACGCCCCCCTAAAGCGTCTCCCTGCGCACAAGTGGTATCTCACCCATTGATGGCAGTGTTCTCGGTCCAGTTCAACCAAGAATGTTCAACACACTGGATGGAAAGTGGATGCCTTTGGACACGAGTAGAGAGAGACTCCACCATTTACTAGCTCTGTGGGCATGGGCAATTTTTGGAAAACCTCTCTGTACCCATTTCTGGTTCTATTACCCACGTTTCAGAATGTTGTGCATATTAAAGAAGTGAATCTACGACAGTGTAGTAGGATTTGAAATCAGGGAGTGAGATACCTCCTACCGTTCTTCTATTCTTAAGGAGTGCTTTGCTTATTCGGGGCTTTTTTCCATTCCAT
>NW_006399759.1:34639789-34643721 GCF_000299155.1 Elephantulus edwardii | reverse complement strand
TCTGACAGCTATTGAAGTGAATCTGACAGCTATTGACCTGAAGCGTTAAATAAATAGGCATAGGCCATGTGCCTAGGACCGGGTGCTAGGTGTTGTGAGCAGTCCTTCCTTGTCATTTCTTTTCTCTCAAGGAAGTCTCTAGGAACGACTTGGAAAGGGCTTTTCAGTGCTGAACTAGAATCCTTGAGGAATTTTTTTCACTGGCAGATCCATGCTAGTAGTGTGCTTTCCTGAACTTTTTACAATGGCATTCTAATGAAGCCGTGAAGGGAAAAGAAATGAGTTTCACATAGGTTTATTTTTCCTTTTGTTTAGATTTTTTAAAAAACTTTCCTGTGATCTGTTTTTGAAATTAATGCAGGATTCCAGAATTTTCCAGCTGAAGGACACACTCATCTTACCCCAAGAGCCCCTGGTGATTATTGGCATGGTCTTGGAATAAGAACCACATGTTCTTCCCTCTCCCCCCTTCAGCAAGTTTTTATGGCCTAAACAATGACAATTTCTTTAGTCTCCTTTAAGGTTATGTGCCTTAGTCAAAATTCCAATCATAATTCCATAGATTGAGTTCTGGTTCATAGCTACCCTACCCGCCATCACTTTCTGAGGTTATGAATCTTTTCAGGAGACTCCCTATCTTTCTCCATGGAGTCCAAATGCCTAGCTTCTGGTTGGCAACCCCATATTTTACACTAAGACAGAAGGGCTCTTTATGTAACCATGTTGTTGTTGATTGCTGTTGAGTCAAGAATGACTCACAGCGACCCTATGAACAAAAGGCCTGAAGCCTTTCTACAACTATTGTCATTTATCAAGTTCATTTAGGAAGTGGATGCCACTCCTGCTCATACTGAAATTAAGATTATGTAAACGTACTTTCAGGAGCTCTAGAAGTCTAGTGGGTAAGGAGATATGCTGTCAACCCAGCTGGCTTAAAGCAGGTGGTTCAAACCCACCAGCTGCTCAATAGGAGAAAGATTGTCAATCTACTCCTGAGTGATTTACAGACTCTGAAAACTTGTTAGAGGGTCAGCTATGAGTTGGTTCTGACCTGAAAGCAAAGAGCTTTTCTGTTTTGGTTTTTTGTTTGTTTTAAGAAATTTGCTATTATTTTACCCTGGAAGGATATGCCTTGATACTAAGTAAGTAATGTAAGCATTAATGTAATAACGTTATTGAATAGCTACACCAGCAATAGTGTGGGTAGCTATTGCAATAACTATTGTGGCTTAATTCATGGGCATGCAATCTGTACAATTAAATAAGCGTCTTTGCTTACAAAGGTCCTACTCTTGGAGAATTCTCTGCCATTTCCATCTGGAAATTCTTCTAATTTTTGAACAAAGCCCTCGCATTTCTTCACAGAAATTGACAAATTATATAGTCAATCATGCTGACTACAAACGAGACAAACCCACAAAGAAAGTAAATTAATCCAAGCCAAAGTTGCATGTCTAACATGGATTTTGTTTGAAGTATTTCACAATTTAACAACTAGAGAAATAAAGAAGGTGGGCAGGGAGAAAAGTGAAACAATGAACGAATGGAAACCCAAAGTCTCTGTAAATGTTCATAAAATTAATAAAAAAATAAAAATTTTAAAAAAAGAAATAGGGGCCTTTTTGCTCTCATCAGAATGTGTGATTTTTAACGTTTTGCAACAACTGATTTAAGATACTATTTCAAAAGAAGAGTCTTGTCAAATTAACTCCTAAGGCCCTAAGAAATTGAAGAGATAAATAAATGCACTAAGACAAATGGAGACATTTGTGTCAGAAGGGGTGGGTATAAGCATGCTATTTACCAGTTGTGTGTTTTGGGTCAATCAACAGCCTCTCTTGTTGCCTACTAGTTAACATCAAGTCAACACTTACTCATGGAAGCCTCTTGTATAATATAAATATTTCCTGATCCTATGCCATCTTCATCATCGCTGACATGTTTAATCCATTGTTATGGCTATTTTGTCAATTCCTCTATCTCATTAAGCGTTTTCCTTGCCCCTTATTTCAACATGATAATTGCTTGTAGCTATCGATCTTTCCTAGTTGAAATGTTCAAAGCAAACAAGTTGAAGTCTTGCCATTCTCACCTGTAAGGAGCATTTGGGTTGCATTTCACCAAAAAGTGATTTGTATTTTTTTTCTGGCAGTATATATGACGTTCTTCACTAACACTACAACTGGAATGTATCAATTCTTCTATTTTCCTTTTCTCTTGCCCAACTTTTAGCATTAGCATGAGGAATTGAAAGGACCATGGCTTGGGTCTGATGTGCTTTTTTAACAAATTTTTTTAAAAAGAATTAAAGAATTCTATTTGCCAAGTGTAATACTTTATTCTATTTATTGATTACTGCTACCATGTACACTGATTGTTGATCCAAGTAGAATAATTTGTTAACAATTTCAATTCTCCTTTTAGCATGATATTAAGGGTGTTCTGGTGGTGAGAGCTGTACTGCAATCTGAAAGGCATGTAGTTCAAATCCACCGGATGCTCTGCAAGAGAAAGATGGGCAGTGTCTCCTGTATGATTTATGGCCTCAGAAAACCTGCTGGAGGCTCATCTATGACTTAGTTCTGACTTGATGGCACACACCACGACGAGAAACAGCACTTTATTGCTAATTGGTCTAATGGTGAGGATTTTCATTTCTATTCTGGCATAATCCACAGGGATGGCTGTGCTCTTTGGCCTTCATCAATAAATGCCTCAAGTAATTTTAGTTTTTAGCAAGCAAGGTGACTGTTCATGATGACACATTATTATTTGTATAATACAGGCTTTTAAAATTATTTTTTAATCATATAGATTGAAAAAGTAAAATGTATACAAACTACCACATCCATTTGCTTGTTTGGACACTATGGTGACTTGCATGCTGCTTTGACACTGGAAGGAATACCAATAGTTTCGTAAATACCAGCAAGGACACCATCACGTTTCATCACAGACATGTTTCAGCAGAGCTTCTAGACTAAGACAGACTACAAAGAAAAATATGAAAATAAATTTATGAAAATCTTATGGATTAAGGTATATGAGCTGTAGCTTATTCATCTGAAAATCTGTGTTAGAACAAAAATCTTTTTAAAAGAAACTTCTATTATATTTTATTTTTCATTTGTGAGTTGAGTCAAAATTTACAAGAAAATTGGTTTCCTATCAAATTATTAATATACATATTGCTTTATTAAATTAATTAAATATTGTTATTGTTGTTACATGTCGTCGAGTCGCTTGCGACTCATAGCAATCCTAAGTACAGCAACTCTGAAATCTACTCTATCCTGAGCCAACTTTATTGCTCTAACACACCTGCTTTCATTACCCCAGTCCCTGAGTCAATCCATCTTATTGAGAGTCTTCATCCTCCTAAGCATGATGTCCCTTTCCAGGGGCTGTTCCCTCCTTGCAACATGTCCAAAATATGTCAGATGGAGCTTCAGAATCCTTGCCTCCAAAAAGTAGCCTGGTTTAATCCTCTCCAGGACAGACCCATTGGTTCTTGTAGCAGTCCTTGGTATGTATGTTCAATACACTTCTCCAGCACCACAACTCAAAGGTATCAATTCTCCTTCTATCGCCCCTAGTGTATTGTCCACTTTTCTGATGCATAGCAAGTAATTGTGAAGATCATGGCTTGGATCAGCCACACCTTATTCTCCAGACTGACATCGTTGCTTTTCAGTTCTCTGAAGAGGTCCCTGAGAGCAGACGTCCCAATGCAATTCATCTTCTGATTTCCTGTCTGCTGGTACCATTTAATTGTATACTCACAGTGTATTCACACTTTCCCCACTCCTTTCCTGTTGTTGTTGTTGTTATGTGCCATCGAGTTGCTTGCGACTCATAGTGACCCTATGTACAACAGCCCTAAACTCCGCTCTGTCCTGTGCCAATTGCACTGTCTCCGACAATCCCATCCC
>NW_006399759.1:34637027-34639024 GCF_000299155.1 Elephantulus edwardii | reverse complement strand
ATTTCTTGGCACAACTTGGTGAGCACATCCAGGGCAGCATCTGTTAGCTGAAATATGTCAATTGGTATACCATCTATTCTTGGAGCCTTATTTTTTGCCATTTCCTTCAAAGCAGCCTGAACTTCTTTCATCACCATAGGCTCTTGCTCATATGTTGTTTCATGAAATTCTTCTGTGTCTTCCTTTCGATACAATGACTCAGTATATTCTTTCCATCTTCTTTTAATATTTCCTGGATCATTTAAAATTCTGCTGAAAGCATCCTTGATTATAGCAACTCGAGGTTTGAATTTGTTCTTCTGTTCCTTGAGCTTAAGATATGCTGCAAATGGTTTCAAGTCCTCCTTGTTTTCAACAAGCAATATTGTGTCATCTACATAATGCAGATTGTTGATTAGTCTTCATCTGATATGATGCCATGTTCTTTTTCATAAAGTCTAGCATTATGAATTAGTTGCTCAGTAGTCCTGGAAAACATCTCCCCTGATTTCAACTAGAGAGTGTTCCCTTACTCAGTTTGCACAACAGTTTCTTGGACTAGGTATAGGTTTCACATGAGCATAATTAAGTGTTCCCATTCTTGTCTGTGTTAGCCATAACTTATTACAATCCATAGAGTCAAATGCCTTTACATAGTAAAACACAATAGACATCCTTCTGCTATTCTCTGATATCATTCTTCTGATACATTTGGTGCTGTGACCTCTTCAAAATCTAATTTGAACGTTTAGAACTTCTCTGTTGATAATACTATTCTAGTTGTTTTTAGAGGATCTTCACCAAGATTTTACTTGCATGTGATATTAATGATATTGTTCAATATTTTTCCACATTCTGCTAGATCTATTTTCTTGGGAATGGGAACAAATACGAGCTTCTTCCAGTCAGTTGGCCAGGTACTGTCTTTGACATTTCCTGGCACAGATTTGTGAGCACTTTAGGGCTGCATCCGGTTTTTGCAGCATGTAAATTAGCAGCCCATCAATTCCTGGGTTTTTTGTTTGTTTGTTTGTTTGCTTTTTGTTTGTTTTGTTTTTTTTATCAATACCTTCATTGCAGCTTGAACTTCTCCCTTCTTCACCATTGGTTCTTATTATAAATTATACTTCATTAATTTACATTTTTTTCCCTGCTCCCTCCCTCCACCCATCAAATTCTTTGGCCGGTGGTTTCCTCCCCTCTCCACACTCAGCCCCTATGCCCTCTCCTCTTCCCTCTTTGGCTTTTTGGTGTTGTGTTTTTGGTATTTTTTTTTAATATTCTTCACCCCCTTCCCTCTTTGTATATCCATACACGTCACTGGTTATCCTTCTGTTTTTATATTAATGGTCTGAAACAGTATTTGGTTTTCCCCCCTTTTTTATGAATTTAAATTTATTATTAATTTCGGTAAAAATTTACAGAGACTTTGGATTTCCATTCATTCATTGTTGCTCATTTCTCCCCTCCCAACCCGGTCCCCCACCCCAGAACACTACCCTCTTGTAAAAGTAAAAGAAAAATTCTTTCATTGTTTTCCAAACCCTCCCCCAGGTCCACTCCACCATGTAGCCTTTGCTCTAGACTCCTGTCATGACAAAATTACCTAATCACATATTCCTTTTAGTTTTCTCCCTCATCTGTTTCAATTCAGTATACATTATTGAACCCATCTTTTTCAGTATCTCCTCAAACCCAAGGTCAGTCCTGTTTTACAACAGTGGCACAATGTAGTATTTGTCCTTTTGTGAGTGAGATACTTCACTCAGCATAATGTCCTCCAGAGTCACCCATTTTGAATAATATTGCATGAGTTCCTTGTTTTTCAATGTGGTACAGTATTCCATTGTGTGAATATAACACAGCTTCTCTATCCATTCGTTTGTTGATGGGCACTTAAGTTGTTTCCAACTCTTTGCTATCGTGAACAAAGCCGCAATAAACATGAGTGTGCATATATCTGCTTGGGTGTCAGTTATGGTCTCTTTGGGGTATATTCCCAGTAGTGGAATTGCTGG
>NW_006399759.1:34629837-34636927 GCF_000299155.1 Elephantulus edwardii | reverse complement strand
CTCTATCCATTCATTAGCTAATGGGCACTTGGGTAATTTCCAAACTCTTTGCTATTGTGAACAAAGATGTGATAAACATGGGTGTGCATATATCTTCTTGGGTATCAGTTATGGTCTCTTTGGGGTATATTCCCAGTAGTGGAATTGCTGGGTCAAATGGTATCTCTATTTGCAACTTTTTGAGAAAGCGCCATACCATCTTCCACAGTGGTTGCATCATTTTACACTCCCACCAACAGTGAATGAGAGTTCCAGTTTCTCCACAACCTCGCCAGTGTTTGTTGTTTGCAGTTCTGTTAAATTTTGCTATTCTTTCTGGGGTGAGATGCTATCTCATAATTGTTTTAATTTGCATCTCTCTTAGAGCTAGGGATTTTGAACATTTCTTCATGTGCTTGTTTGCCATCTGAATGTCTTCTTCGGTGAAGTGTCTGTTCATATCCTGTGCCCGTTTTTCTATTGGATTGTTTATCTTATTATGGTCCTCAAGTATTTTATAAATTCTGGATATAAGTCCTTTATCTGATATGCTATTACCAAATACTTTTTTCCAGTCTGTGGCTTCCCTTTTTACCCTGTTGGAGACGTTTTTGGATGTGCATAGGGATTTGATTCTTAGAAGATCCCATTCATCTACTTTATCTTCTGGTTGTAGGTCAGTATTTGTTCTTATGTGCCTGGGTTAGATCACTCCTCGTTGGTTAGATTTCTTGCCGTTGGTTCTTAATCATATGCTGCATCCTGCAATGGTTCCATGTCAGGCAATTCTTTCTGATTCAGTGACTTTATGTATTCCCTCAAGTTTCTTTTGATGCTTCCAAGATCATTCAAGATTATTTGCCCATAGCGTCCTTCAGTACTGCAACTTGAATGTGCTTTTCAGTTTGTTCAACTTCGAGAAGTGCTCAGCATGTTCTTCCCTTTTGATTTTTCTGACTCCAGCTCTTTGCACAGTCCATAGTTAATACTTTGCTTTGTCTTTTTGAGCTGCTCTTTGAAATTAACTGTTAATCTTTTAACCTTAATGTTTGCTAACCCAATTGATCTAATGGTTAATTTTTTTTTCTTCCCTATCTATTCGCATCCCTATTAATCCTAATAATTTCTAACAGTCACTGAGGGGTTAATCCATGCCAAGAGCTCTGGCAGCACAGTGGTCAAACACTAGGCTGGTAACCACAAGCAGCTCCATGAGACAAGGATTTAGCCAGGTCTGCTTCTCTAGTGATGCCGGGGTTGGAAACCCAATGGAGAAGTTCGACTCTGTCCTATAGATTTGCTGTAGGCTGGAAACAAGTTGATGGTGATGCACTTGGTTTAGGGTTTTACTGTGTGCCAGGCACTGTGTCAAGAACGTTACAGCATGTCTTTTTACGTTCCCCACAGTGTTTCTATGAGGGAGAGATTCTTTTTTACTGTCTGATTTTCCCAGACCAAAAGTTAAAAAGAGTTGGTTAAGTGATTCGCCCAGGTCCCCATCAACTTCTAAGGAGCAGTGCGGAAGTTTGAGGCCTGATTTGTGTCTGCAGTGTGAGAGCTTTAATCACCGTGCTGAGCATCTCAAGTTTCATAAATGCTCGCTTCCCCACACCCCTGTTATTGAGTTCCACCTGACAAACTAGTGCTGGCTCTCAGCGACCTGACAGGGCAGTCTGACCCACGTCAAGCCTGTCTCCAACACGCCTGTGAATGTTTCTCAGGGCTCGCTGCCAACAAGGGTGTGAAATGACACTGCGGGCTTGGGACTTGGAGTGGTAGAAACAAGACACGGTCTGCTCCCCACCCTCCTCCCTTCCTCATCTGTGCCTTCCTAATCAATGCAGTGGCTTCCTGATACGGTTTTCTTCTGAGCAACTTTTACTTGGGCATATTTTAGGTTATTTAACTAAATACTGAATGTGGTCAGGCATAATTACTCATATATGGTATCACTCATTGGTCATGAGGCTCTTAAAATATCCTAAAAGGACACATTAAAAATAGAGTGGTGGTGGCTCAATGCAGGAGAAGTGGTTAAAGTGCTGTTCTCTTCTCCCTTAAACCTAGTGTGTGTCAGGGCCCTGAGTGGGGAGCTAATGTGGGGGAAGCTGAGGCTGTGGACATTGGCTTGTCCCTGGTACTTTTTGTGCTTTCTCAGGGTCAGTGCAGGGGCATCAGTGTCCTAGTGACCAGGATGGTGGCATAATGATAGGGGAATGTGGTGACCTGGGATCAAGTACCTCAATGCTCCTTTCCACCAGATGGATTACAGTGGTGAAGTCATTGACCTTCAAATCTGTTAAATCAGGGTGACTGTTAGGTGCTATGAAGTCGATTCTGAGTCATAGTGGCCACATGTGGTAGGTACAGGGAATCATGGAGTTGCCTAGGTGGCAATCTTTATGGGAGTAAAATGCCAGGTTATTTTGTTTGTTTTCCTGCACAGTGCTTGGTGGATTCGAACAGCTGGTCTTCTATTAACAGTGGAATGATTAACCATTGTGTCACCAAGATTCCCATCTCTTTCACTGCCTGAACCGATGCTGCATTCACAGTCACTGCTGTGCTTGAGCTTGTCTTGCAGCCACTCACTTCATTCTAGAGTCGTTATGAATTGGAGCCAACTCCATGGCACCCAACAACAATGTGCTTATTTCATTAGCTAGAAAAAGCTGCGTGGAACCAAGCAAGCTGAAGTGGTTAACAATCTCAGTCTTTTTCTATCATGAAGCTGCCAATGGGCCCAGTGGTGAGAATCTTTGTCTTCTTGATGTTGAGCTTCAATCCATATTGAAGGCTTCAGTCCTTAATCCTCTGCAGCAAGCGCTTCAGGTCCTCCTCAGTTTCAGCAAGCAGGATTGTGTCATCTGCATAACGCAGGTTGTTGATGAAAAATTCCTCCTCACAGAGCCCAGCCTCCCAAATGATCTGTTCTGCATATAGATTGAAAATGTATCCTTGATGCACACCTTTCCTGATTCTGAACCATGCAGGGTTTCCTTGCTCTGTAGGGCTCTACATGTGTTTTCCGTGCTCACAAGCCTAGCTGGACTCATGCAGAGAACACAGAGAAGGCCAGACTGGGAGGATGGAGAAGAACATGGAGTGATGTGAAGCCACCAGAGGAGTAGAGCTTCAGGAAGTCAGGAATAGTGGAGTGTCATGGGCTGCCGGGCTGTGGAGGAGGAGAGGCTGAGGGAAGAGTCTGCGGTAAGGGCCTAGTCAGGAGACTGACATAACACTTTGCTAAACTATGACCCCAACCTTTCTCTCTGAGCAGATTCTGGGCCTCTTCTCACTGGCTTCTTCCTCAGCCCCAACATGCTTTAAATCTAACAATCTAAAATCCCTTATCATATCTTTGTCATGCTCTTCAAGTCCCACCCTTTCTTTGTGTTAAATTTCAAAATCCTCTTCCTCAGTCCCTGTCAAACTAGATCATGGCCTCAGGCCCACTCTTGCAGTGTGCTATCTGCCCTCAGCTCTGTCAAGAGACCACCATACTTACTCAAACCCAAGCCCAAACCCCAAATCATAGCCATCAAGTCAATACCAACTCATAGCAACTCTCCATTGGTTTTATGAGGCTGAGAATCTTGGGTTTCTTTCTTCCCAGGGAGCAGCGTATGGATCCAAACAATCAACCTTTGGATTAACAATTATAAAAAAGAGCAAGTGCAGCAGGAGGACAGCTATATCTGACTTCTACCTGCTCCACAAAGTGGAACTGCCCCCATCAACAGCATCCACAATACAAAACCAATTCCCATGAGGACAAAGATGTCCTCCCTGTGCACACCTCTTTCTTCTAATTCCAAAACCAATATTTCTGCTCTACAGGGTCCAAAATCCATTGCAATAACTTACAGAGCACATGAAACCATACTTAAAATAATAGGATTTATTAGGGAAGTTAACAGAATACAGTTTCAGTTAACAACAGGATACAACTTCCATCAGGATAGTTAATGAAGTGTGTTCACAGGTCCCTTCAGCCTCACAGCTTTAAGCCAGTATTAGCTCTTAATTCTGACAATTATTGCTCTGTCCCTACTGCCCCAGCCCTCCAACAAACTTGGGTGAAGACTCTCACCTCTGGTTCTGTGGGGTAGCAGTCTCAAGGCCAGCTTTGTCTCCTGTCTACACCTGGTTCTCTTCTATGGAAGCTTCTGCGGCGATGGTCAGAGTGGTACAGGAATCTTTGACCCAAAGGAAGAAATACTCTGCTTCTTCTTTGCTGGTTGTAAAAATCCACTGTTAAATTTGCTCAATTTAATGGCAAGACGAGCCAATCCCTTTATGACGGGGCTAACACACTCCTTTCGCATGTCCCCACCCATTCACATGGTAAAGTCAAAGTCAGTGGCTTGGAAAACAATTTTAGTAAAAACCCTTACCACCACAGCAGCCCAATGTAACACACTACACTGTTAGGGCTCTCTTAACTCTGGTTCAGGAAGGACTCTTTACAATTAACTCATCTGGGCCCAGCCCCACTCATTGCCTCTTTAGGCAATATGTTAAACTCAATTGTGTAAAGAATCATAGAAAGAATTATGGAAGACTAGTTAATTGACTGTTGTGTTATCATTGTTGTTGTGTATCATTGAGTCAGAACCAACCCATAGCTGGTTTTCCAGTAGGTTTTCAGAGGCAGGTAATTTTATGGGAGGAGAGTGCCCACCCTACTACTGTGGAACAGCTGGTGGATTCCAGCCATGTGCCTTTGGGATTGCAGCACAGGTTCTTACCACTAGGCCACCAGAGCTCCCTAATTAATTGTCTAGAATTGAAAGATTGACATTAAATTAAGACATCAACAAAATCAATTCAGTCCTTTACCATGTGTTGGTTTTGTGACCCAAGGTCAGCCCAAGCTTTGGTTTTCTGTCTGTAATCTTATGTAGTTGTGAGAATGATATCCAGTAAAGCATCTTAGATGCTTAGCATGGTTCCTCAAATGGGATATACCTACTACTGTGGAGTAGAGTCTGATTTATAATGATCCTATAGGACAGAATCAAACTACCTCAAAGGGTTTCTAAGTTGATACTATGAGTTAAGAGTAGTGCTGCTAAGTGAAAAGCAGGAAAATCAAACCACCAGATACTTCACAAGAGAAAGATAAGGAAGTTTGTGTCTGTAAAGGTTTACAGTCTTAGAAACTTGTTGTTGTTGTTATGTGCAGTCAAGTTGCTTGCAAAACACTATGTACAACAGCCCTAGATCTTGCTCGATCCATTGCCAATCTTATTGTCTCTGACACACCTATCCCATTACCACAGTGATGGAATCAATCCATGTCATCGAGGGTCTTCTTCTCCTGTGTTGTCCCTCCACCCTCCCAAAGTATGACATCCCACTCCAAGGACTGGTCCCTTCTCGCAACATGTCCAAAGTATGTCAGATGAAGCTTCAGAATACTTGCCTCCAAGGAGCAGCCTGACTTCACCCTCTCCAGGACGAACTTGTTTGTTCTCCTAGCAGTCCATGGTATATTCAATACTCTTCTCCAGCACGAAAGCTCAAAGACCTCCGCTCTCCGTCTATCATCCCTAGTCAATGTCCAGATCTCTGAAGCATAGCAAGTAATAACAAAGACCATGGCCTGTATCAGGCGCACCTTAGTCTCAGGACTGACATCGTTGCTCCTCAGTACTTTGGAGAGGTCTCTGACAGCAGACTTGACTTGCCAGCAATGGCATTTTTTTTTGCTTTATTTAAATTTATTATTAATTTCAGTAAAAATTTACAGAGACTTTGGATTTCCATTCATTCATTGTTGCATATTTCTCCCCTCCCAACCCTCCCCCTCCAGAACACTATCCTCTTGGAAAAGTAAAAGAAAAATTTTTTCATTGTTTTCCAAACCCTCCCCCAGGTCCACTCCACCATGTAGCCTTCCCTCTAGACTCCTGTCATGACAAAAACACCTAATCACATATCCCTTTTAAACAGTTTTCTCCCTCATCTGTTTCAATGCAGTATACATTATTAAACCCATCTTTCTCCGTCTCTCCCCAACCCCAAGGTCAGTCCTGTTTTACAACAGTGGCGCCATGCAGTATTTGTCCTTTTGTGACTGAGATACTTCACTTGGCATAATGTCCTCCAGGGTCACCCATTTTGAATAATATTACATGAGTTCCTTGTTTTTCTATGCAGCATAGTATTCCATTGTGTGAATATACCACAGCTTCTCTATCCATTCGTTTGTTGATGGGCACTTAGGTTGTTTCCAACTCCTTGCTATTGTGAACAAAGCCGCAATAAACATGAGTGTGCATATATCTGCTTGGGTGTCAGTTATGGTCTCTTTGGGGTATATTCCCAGTAGTGGAATTGCTGGGTCAAATGGTATCTCTATTTGCAACTTTTTGAGAAGGCGCCATACCACCTTGAACAGTGGTTGCACCATTTTAAACTCCCACCAGCGGTGAATAAGGGTTCCACTTTTTCCACAACCTCACCAGCATTTGTTGTTTGCTGTTGTAAATTTTGCTATTCTTACTGGGATGAGATGATATCTCACAGTTGTTTTGATTTGCATCTCTCTTAGAGCTAGGGATTTTGAACATTTCTTCATGTGCTTGTTAGCCTTCTGAATGTCTTCTTCGGTGAAGTGTCTGTTCATATCCTGTGCCCATTTTTCTATTGGATTATTCACCTTTAACTTGTTGTGGTGAAAAATGGCAATTTTTACAGGAGTAGGATACACTTCTTTTCTCCAGCCGAATGGCTAATGGATTTGAACTGCCAACCTTTCAGTTAGCAGTTAAGCACTTAACCATTATACTACTAATGGTATGGCATAGGTAGGGTAAGTATTCACACAAGGTGGGGCTCCAGTGCCTGGTCCATAGGAAGTTGTGATATTAACCCAATGGCTGCACCTCTGATAATTTGAATTCACCAACTATTCCCTGGATGTGCTCGCCAAGTTTTGCCAAGAAATCTGGAGAACAACCACTTAGCCAACTGACTGGAAGAGATCTATATTTGTTCCCATTCCAAACAAGGGTGACCCAACTGAGTGTGGAAACTACAGAACAATATCGTTGATTTCACATGCAAGCAAGATTCTACTGAAGATTATCCAAAAACGACTGGA
>NW_006399759.1:34617970-34628697 GCF_000299155.1 Elephantulus edwardii | reverse complement strand
GCTTGGGAGGGTGGGGGGATGATGCAGGAGGTGAAGACCCTCTCTGAGGTGGATTGATTCAGTGACTGGGGTAATTGGGATGGGTGTGTCAGAGGCAGTGTGATTGGCACAGGATAGAGCAGGGTTTAGGGCTGTTGTACATAGGGTCGCTATGAGTCGCAAGTGACTCGACGGCAGATAAAAACAATAACAACAACAACAACTATTCCCAGGGAGAAAGATAAGCAATATTCTCCTGTGCAATCAACAGTCCTTGGTACATAGAGGGTAGCTATGAGTTCTGACCAGGTAGCAATGAGAGAAGAGAGAGAGAGTCACACACAAAGAGCTCTCATGGGGACCACATGCTGGGGAACACAGGAGGGAGAGGACAATGATATGTTCCAGGACAGGGACCCCAAGCACAGCTGTGTGGAGAATGCAGAGCTGCTCACAAACCACTTTCGCTAATTTTTCAAGTGGTGCTGAGATGGTGACTTGAGAAAGGGAAGTGATTCTCATTTGTTTTGTGGGGAAATAACAGTAGAGTAAAAGTTATGTTCTTGTTTATGAAGCCTTTTGCTTAAGCACCAGCATGCACTAACGTCTCCCTCAACACCTCCTCCAATCAACACACTCCTCTACACACACATACTTTGGAGACAGCACCCTGGGTTTGTCCCAGTTCTCTCGCTCAGAGCTACACGACCTTGGAGAAGAGGTTTGAGCTCTTTGAGTTGTCTTCATCATACTGGCCTCACAGAGCTGTTGTGGGAAGATAGTAATTATCAAGCACCCAGTTAGTTCTTGGTCAAGTATTCATTTCATCTCATTTAATTTTCCTTTCACAACTTTTATATAGAAAACTGGCATCTCCTGAATAACCTTTCATCCTTCTGGGGACTTTGCAGCAGCCCACCTGGCCGGTGTCTGCTTATTGTTGGGTGGCTGCTCTCAGGTGGGAGAGCATTTGCAATTTAACACTCTGCTCTTTTTCTGAACCTTGTGACTTGGCCAATGTGCTGCCCGCCTGAGGCTCCAGTGTCTGTTGGTCGCCCGGCCTCCCTGCTCCTGGGCAAGTGAAATTAGCTGTTCTCTTGCCTGTAGAACATTCCTCTCCTGGTGCCCAGTGAGGAGATTGCCGACTGTGCAGGACAGACCGTAGACAGAAACTCACCTCTGGGCCATGGAGGGGCAGAACAGCCTCTCTGATTCTACTTGGGAATCCACGCAGGAGAAGAGTCCCCCGGATTCACCGTGGTCATGGGTAAGGCCCTCATGTGACCGTGGGCAAGCGTGGCTTTCACTTTCCTTTCTTCCAACTTCAGCTGAGCACTGTTAGGGCACCTGCTAGATTACTTGCACCCAGAGCTTGGCCTGGGATATCTGTACCAGTGTCTCTGTAGGACTCATCCATGTACTTAGCTTTCTTCTGTTACGTGATGGGACCACTTTGCTCCCTGAAGGGGTGCCTTTTGTGGAGGGTGGACTTATAGAGGAAATTTTAGAACTTATTCAAGAATTAAAGGCTTGTCCTCCTTTCTTTGCATTTGACAGGAAAGGAGTAGACATTGCTTTGATACTCAAAGACTCAGGGATTTTTTTAAGGGCTTCCTGTTGTCAGGTATAGTGCTGGGAACTGGTATCTTATGTGCAAGTAAGAAGGAGGGAGAGGTTTAGAGTATATGACTCACCTGATTAGTCATTTAACCAGTGACTTTCAGAAGTCAAGAGGGGCTCCGTTGTAATCTAAATTCAGTGTGTGTGTGTGTGTGTGTGTGTGAGAGAGAGAGAGAGAGAGAGAAGGGGGAAGGGAGAGGAGAGGGAAAAGGAGAGAAAAGGATAGGAGAGGAGGCGCGAGGAGAGGAGAGGAGGCGCGAGGAGAGGAGAGGAGAGGAGGCGCAAGGAGAGGAGAGGACAAGGAGAAGGTATGGTGTGGGGACAAAGAGCAAAAGAGAAACGTTATTTTTACTCAATCTAGAGTGGAGGATATTCAGATAACTCCGAGAGGTAGTGAATGTTGAGGGCCAGGCCAGTTGATTTTTCTGAACAAAAGCAAGGAGGTTTGGTTGCAGTGAGGATAAATCAAGAATCTGCCCTAAAAGGCAGAGCTAGGAAACCATCCACCTTCTTTTCTCGGCCCATGCCCTGAGAATATGGAAGGTTTAGCATCCTCTCTGAGCAGGAACCTAGAGTGAGGGAGTGTGGCATGCAGGAAGCCAACATTCTGTGGCTTGTTGCTCTGGTCAGATCTTGAATCTGATCCACCCTCTTGATAGCCACTTTTCTTCCAGCAGCACAGAGTTGCTGCTGGTACTGAGGTTGAGCTGTCAGAGGTAAGTGGGGAGAAAGAAAGGACACATGGATGCTACTCTTGCCTTTGCCGTGATATCCGCATTCGTCACTTGGCCCTTTGGGCAAGTATTCCCTGGATGGCAGGATGCTCACAGAAGAGTTAAAAGCCAGCTGCTATGGAAACTTTTCTAACCTGTGGTGAACCTGTATGTCATGGAGATCTGTGCTTCACAGGGCTTTCTAGGACTGATTTTCCTTTAAAGAAGTAGATCTCCAGGCCTTTCTTCTGAGGTATCTGTGGATAGATTTGAACCTCCAATGTTTCATTTAATAGCTGAGCATGTCAGCCATTCACACCCCCAGGAACGCCTGCAGAATAGCCAGTGACTAGCCCTCTGAGCTGCATTTCCTTTTTTTTCCCTTAAGTAAAATTTTTTATTTTAATCATGATTTTAACAAAAGTTTACAGAAAAGTTAGATTTTCATTCATTGCTGCACATTTTTACCCGCTCTCCGTCTTCTCCTTCCTTCTCACCCAGTTCACTTTTTTGTTTTTTAAATATTCATTCATTGTTGCACAATTACCTCCCTATCCACCCAACCCCTAGTCCTCTTTGCAGTGTACCTCTTATTTTGGGTTGTTGTTGTACGTATAATGACTAATCATACATTCTTTTTAACCAGTTCTTTCCTTCATCTGTTCCAGTGCGCTGTTCCTTATCTATCCACTTTTATCCTGTTCTACTCCCAAACCCTCATTTCACACCTGCTTTATAACAGTGGTGCTATGAAGTATTTGTCCTTTCATGACTGAGAGATTTTGCTCAGCATAATGTCTTGCAGTGTCACCCATGTTGTGTAATGTTTTATGAGTTCATTGTTTTTCAGTGCTGTGTAGTATTCCATCGTATGAATATACCATGGTTTTTCTATCCATTCATTTGTTGATGGGCACTTGGGTTGCTTCCGTCTCTTGGCAATTGCACATAACACAGGAATAAACATGGGTGTACATACATCTGGATGATGGTTCTGATTCCTTTAGGATATATGCCCAATAGTGGCAATGCAGGATAAAAAGGTATTTCTATTTCCAACTTTCTGAGAAAGTGCCAAACTGCCTTCCATAGCGGTTGCACTATTTTACACTCTCACCAGCAGTGAATAATGGTTTCAATCTCTCCACAACCTCACCAGCATTTATTGTTTGCTGCTCTGTTGAACTTTGCTATTGTTGCTGGGGTGAGATGATATTTCACAGATGTTTTTATTTGCATCTCTCTGAGAGCTGATAGCGATTTTGAGCATTTGTTCATGTGTTTATTTGCCTTCTGAATGTCTTCTTTGGTGAAGTGTCTGTTCATATCCGGTGCCCATTTTGTGATTGGGTTGGTTGTTTACCTTTTTCTTGTTGAGGTGCTGGAGTATTCTAGAAATTTTAGATATGAGTCAGATATGCCATTACCATTTTTTTTTACCAGTTTGTGGCTTTCCTTTTTACTCTGTTGGAGAAATTGTTCTATGTGCATAGGGATTTGATTCTTAGGATTTCCTATTCATCTATTTTGTTCTCTCCTGGTTGTAGGTTTTTCATTATGCTTTGAAGACTGTTCATACCATGGGTTAGGGATTCTAGAGTTATTCCAAGCATTTCTCTAATGAAGTTTCTAGTTCTTGGTTTTACTTCTAGGTCCTTGATCCGCCTTGAGTTGGTTTTTGTGTGTGGTGTGAGGTGTGGGTCTTGCTTGAGTTTTCTACAGATGGTTTTCCAATTTTGTCAACACTATTTGTTAAAGAGGCTGTCGTTTCCCCACTCAGTTGATGATTCTGGAAAGCAGTTTGGCGTTTCTTCAAAAATCTGAATATAGACATTCCATATGACCCAGCTATTCCACTACTTGGAATATACCCTGAGAATATGAGAACTGAGGCACAAACTGAGATTTGTACACCAATGTTCATAGCAGCATTATTCACCATCACAAGAACATGGAAACAGCCTAAATGTCCAACTACAAATGAATGGATTGAGAAATTATGGTACATTCACACAATACAGCACACAGGAGCAATTGTCTTATAAATTATTACCTAACTTGGGAGGGGCTGGAGAGCATTATGCTGAGTGAGCTAACTCAATCCCACAAGGATAGATATTGTATAAAACCATTATTGTAGAATGAGTTAAGGACCCAAGAGGGGTGGGAGAGGTGGGAAGCAGATGGATATGAATGTGCTGGGGGAGGGTATTACTCATGGGGTTGTACAATTTGATGGGTGGGATGTGAGGTAAATAGTAAGAATTTGTTCAAATTTGTATTTGAATTTTGTAAATTAACTAGTAGGGGGGAAAAACCCTAAAAATAATTTAAAAATCACACTGTTGTAAAGCAGGACTGACCTCAGGATTGGGAGGAGACTGAGAAAGGTGGGTTCAATAATGTATACGGCACTGAAACAGATGAGGGAGAAAACTGTTTAGGAGGGAAAATTATTAGGTATTTTTGTCATGACAGGAGTCCAGAGCGAAGGCTATATAGTGGAGTGGACCTGCAGGGAGGGATTGTAAAACAATGAAAGAATTTTTCTTTTACTTTTCCAAGAGGGTAGTGTACTAGGGGGGAGGTCTGGGAGGGGAGAAAAGTGCAACAATGAATGAATGGAAATCCAAAGTTTCCATAAATTTTCATTGAAATTAATAGTAAATTTTAAAACAAAGTAAGAAAAAATTTAAAAATCAGTTGAGTATAGATAGACAGGCTGATTTGTGGGTTCTCAGTTCTATTCCATTGATGTATGTGTCTGTCACTGTACCAGTACCATGCTGTCTTGACCACCACAGTTGTGTAGTAAGATTTGAAATCAGGGAGTGTGATGCCTTCCACCTTGTTTTTTTCTTTTCAGGAGTGATTTACTTAGTCAGGGTCTCTTTCCATCCCAAATAAAATTGTAAACCACCTTTTCCACCTCATTGAAGAATGGAATTGGTATCTATATTGGAATTGCATTAAACTTGTAGATTGCCTTTGGTAGAATTGTCATTTTCATGATATTGAGTATTCCTATCAATGAATGTGATATATTCTTTCATTTCTCCAAGTTTCTTTTTGTTTCTTGTAGTAATGTTTTGTAATTTTCTTTGTATAGGTCTATTGTGTTTCTAGTTAGATTTGCTCCTAAGTATTTAATCTTGCCATTGGATATTGTGGTGAGTATTGTTTATCTTAGCTCCATTTCTGCATTCTCTTTGTCATATAGAGAAACCCTATTGATTTTTATATATTGATCTTATATCTTGACCTTTTGCTGAATTGGTTGACATAATTCCCTTTTGTTATCTTTTTAAAATTTTATTAATTTTAATGAAAGTTTACAGAGACTTAGGGTTTCCAGTCATTCATTGTTGCACTTTTCTCCCTGCCCACCCCCTACAATTCCTTTTTTTTTTTTAACTGAGGCAAGGATGTTCTCCCCTCCAGGACCACTGTGCAGATTAATGACATCTACTCTGAAGATCAGTGAAAACAGAAAAGGGGGGAAGCCCCCTTAATAGATAGACATAGAGACTGCAGCAATGAACTCAAGTGTCAGATATGATGAAGATGGCGTAGGATAGAGAAGATTCAGATCTGTTGTTCATAAAGTCGCTGTAAGTCATACTTGGCTTCATGGCACCTAACAACAATTGCAACAACACATCGATTAAATAGATGTTTGACATTTCTTTGCTGGTTCACTCACTTTGGTAATGGTTCCAACTCAAAGCAACCATCGATCCACTTTCTTTCCTTTTTTTTTTTTTAATTTGGTAGACTTTTCTTTCCTTTTTTTTCCTATTAATTTTAATGAAAGTTTACAGAGACTTAGAGTTTCCTTTCATTCATTGTTGCACTTTTCTCCCTGCCCACCCCCTCCCCCTCCAATTCATTCTTCTCCTTGAAAAATAGAAGAAGAACTCTTCCTTTGTTATACAATCCCTCCCCCAAAGTTCACTCCACTGTGCAGCCTTCATTCTGGACTCGTCATGACAATAATACCCAATCATATATCCCTTTTAAACAGTTCTCTCCCTCATCTGTTTCAAAGCAGTATACCTTATTCATCCTCTTTTTCTCTGTCTTCCCTCAACCCTGATGTCGGTCCTCCCAGGCACTATGCGATACTTGTCCTTTTGTGACTGAGATATTTCACCAGCATACTGTCCTCCAAGGTCACGATCTGCTTTCTGAGGCTATAAACTGCGATGGGAGGAGACTGACTGCCCATCTTTCTCCCATGGAGCTGCTAGTGGATTCAAATCACCGGCGATGTGAACCTTTGGGTTAGCAGTTCAGCTCTTCATACACTACACCCCTAGAGCTCCTGTTCCTGATTAGTTTGGTATTAAAATGGTTTTGTGTTATTTCTGTTCCTTGAATGCTTGTCTTAACTGTAGGGCATTTTAGTGCCTTGCACTGATTGGAAATTGTGGCACCTACATCGCTCACCTGTACAGGCCTGGGCTCCATATACGGCACCTCCACATCACCTGTTCTGAGAAGCAGGCTTGGTCATCGTCATTATCTCCCCCTTTTTACCACCCAAGGCATGGGCAGCACTGCCCTTGTTATTCCCGAGGACACCTGTGTACACTGAGGCCACGGAGGTGGGACTTGTCCATAGCGCTTTGAGGGTACAGTGATCATGCGAGGCACCACCACATGTAATGCACCCCAAGGAAGCCAGACTTAAAACAGTAATTTGTTTTCTGCTTACATTATTTATCAGATTTTTTCTGAGTATAAAAGCAAAATATGTTCATTATAAAGAATCTAGAATATAAAAACAAAAAGAATCTAGAATATAGAACTCTCAATACCATAACGAAAACATCTATAATTCTATCCTTCAGGGAGCCTGGGAACTTTGAAAACAAGAGGTCACATTTCATTTCCCTGAAGGCTCACTGCAATCAAGCTCCGGAAAGAATTCCAGATCTATCCCACATTGCCCCGCCCCTGTATTCTGTGTGCTTGGTAAATGCTTGCTGACCACATGGCATCTAAACCCCACAGCAGACCCTTGCTGCTCCATTGCGGCCATCTTGACAGTCCTCTTGGGCAGTCACCTCCTACGGCTGCTGCTGTGTGTCTGAGACCTTCTAGCTCTGAGGAGGCAGGTCTCCAAGGCAGCAGACAGAGAGAGGGAGGACTCTGGACTACTCCTCCTGGAGCCCTGATCTAACTCTCTGTAAGGATGTCAGCACCAGGCGTAAAGTCTGAAAGGCCTAAAGAGTAGACTGGTGCTCGCATCTGAGAGAATGTGGGTGGTAACAGAGGAATCCTAAACCACACCTTCCAGAACAAGCAGGCCTCCTCCACGTGCTGGAGCCACAAGTCTGCAGCCAGACCAAAGAGGCCAGGGGAGGCCTGGGCTGGCAGCTGGGGCTTCTCTGGTGCTGCCTTTGAGTTGCTAGCACAGCTCCTTACCATTAAGTCAACAGGGGAAAAAAAACCCTCATCAACCAACCAAATCTATTGCTGTTGAGTTAATTCCATTCATAACAACCTTATGTGTTGCTGAGTTGAATTGTTCCACAGGGTTTTCATGAGGAGCTCTGATGGCAGAGTACATTACATTGTTGTACTGCTAAGTGAAGGTTCAAATCCACCAGTTTGCTCTGCTGGAGAAAGATGGGCAATCTCTTCCCATAAAGATTTATAGCTTCAGAAACTCCACAGAGGATTGCTATGAGGGCTGTGGTCTTGGTTTAACCTCTATAGAAGTACCTCAACAGGACTTTCCTCAGTGGTGTCACTGCACAGGTTTGAACCACAATCTTTTAAGTTAGTAGTTGGACCAAATAGTTGGTGCTTCTTGAAGCACAGGGGTTGGGACACAAAATCAGGAAATTGAGGCAGAAGCCTGAATGGCTTCTGGCTGTAGGGGAGGTTAGGGCAGAGGGCAGGGAGGCTGCGGGAGACCCAGCTGAGCAGGATGAGGGAGGCAGGGACTTGGGCCTGCGCCTTCTGGAAAGGGCAGAGGTGACTCAGCCGCCATGGGGCTGTTTTCATTCCTGGGCCTGGGAAAGGGCAGCTGCCAACCCTGCGAGCCCTTAGATGCACCTGCTGAGTTGGCACCGTCCATCTGTGGTGTTGGCACAGCCATTCCCAGAGGCCCTGCCGTGATCTCTGGGTTATGAACTCCTAAATGTGAGCAGAGCTCTGTGGGGGCAGAGAGATGGACAAGAGCTGTCCTGGCTCAGGGCAAGACAGCACATGGGTGGTGGGGCTACCCCTGTCAGTGACTGAGTTCACATGGGTCTGGAGCAGGGGTAATTTAGAGGGCAGGGCCCAGGAGAGTGCCTCTGAAAAGGTGGCATTTGAGCCAGACCTTGGAGGAGGAGTAAGGTTTCAACAAACAGAGCAAAAGAGCTGGAGCAGGCATTCTTGACTGAGGGCTTAGCGTGAGCAAGGCTGGGGAAGGAAAGTACAGGGCGTTTTGTTCCTTTTGTCATGGTGTTTTTTTCCTTAGTTGAGTTGTACATGGTGACATTCATCTCCACTAGGCAGCAGACTGTAAAAGCAAACAAACAATCAGGCCAGATCTGTGGGACCCAGAGTGAAGGACACAGCCCAGAAGCACAGCCCCCCATGTTGCCACTTGCAAGGTGGGGTGGGTTTTTTTTTTTGTTATTATTATTATTTTTGTTGATATTTTAACAAAAGTTTACAGAAAACTTGGATTTTCATTCATTCATTGATGAGTATATAACTCATGTTGTTATTAGGTACCATCAGGTATGATACAGGGCAACACTGTAAAGAGCAGAGCTGAACCTTGTCCTAATCCTGTGCTATCCTCATCATCTCTGACATACCTCAGGCTGCTGCTACAGTCACTGTGTCGATGCATCTGGTTGAGGGTCTTCCTATCTTTTGTTGAGTCTCCACATCTCCATGCATGATATTACTTTCTAAGAATAGCTCTCTTAGCAATATACCCAATGTGAGACACAGTTCTCCACCTTTGCCTCTAAGGTGCATTTTGGCTGGACTTTTTCCAAGACATCTCCGGGTTTTTTGGGCAGTCCATGGAGAAGAGACCATTCCATACTCTTCTTCACCACCACAATTCATAGGCATTTTTTTTTCTGTCATGTTTATCCATTGTCCTACTTTCAGATGCATAAAAACTAAGTAAAAAGACTATGGTATGAATAAGGCACACCTTCGTCTTCAAACTAACATCATTGCTCTCAGTAATTTTCTGGCGTAAACTGGTGATCACATTGAGGGCTGTATCTCTTGGTAGAAATGTATCAACTGGTATTCCCTGGACCTTGATTTTTGTCAGTGTCTTCAGTGTAGCTTGAACTTCATCCTTCATTACAATTGGCTCTTGTTTATATGGTACTTCCTTGAATTTTTCAGTGTCAACCAGTTCTTTTTAGTAGAGTGATTCTGTGTATTCCATCTTCTTTTGATGATTCCTGGATCCTTAAAGATCCTGTAGCATCTTTCAGAGTTGCAACTTGAGCCTTGATTTTGTTTTGCAGTTCTTTCAATTTTAGAAATATCAAGAAAATTCTTACCTTTTTATTCTCCAACTTCAGCTCTTTGTACATTCCATTATAATACTTTGTCTTCTTGAGTTGTTCCATGAAATCTTCTGTGTATCTCTTTGACTTTAGCATTTCTTTCCTTTATTTTGGCTTCTTGGCACTCTAGTGAAATTTTCAGAGTCTCATCTGACATCTATTTAGTTCTTTTCTTGCTCTTTTGTCTTTGTAATGACTTTTTAGCTTTGAGGACTCTCCTTCATAAGGTCGCTATGAGTCGCCTGTGACTCAATGGCACTTAACAACAACAACAATGAATTTTTGCTTTCTTTATGGGTGGTATCTTAGATGTCATCCCATAACTCATCTGATCTTTGATCATTAGTGTTCAATGCCTCAAGCTTATTCTGGAGATGATTTTTAAACTCAGCTGTGATAGATTCAAGGTTGTATTTTGGTTCTTTTGGACTTGTTTTGCTTCAATTTAAACTTTCACATGAGTCATTGATAGCTTGTTACACAGTCAGCACCTGGTCTGATTTTGACTGATATTATTGAAATTCTCTGATGATTTATTTTCCCCATGGATGTAGTAAATTTGATTCCTGTGAAGTCTATCAGGTAAGGTCCATGTGTAAAAATGCCTTTTATTTCTAAAAGAGGTATTTGTTATGAATAAATCTTGGACATACAAAATGCAATCCTTTGATGTCCAGCCTCATTTCTGTCACCAAGTCCATGCTTTCTGACTACCTTCCTCATTGTTCCAAACGTTGCATTCAAATCATCAGTAATTCTCCAGTAGGGTAAAAAGGGAAGCCACTGACTGGGGAAAAAGTATTCGGTAATAACATATCAGATAAGGGACTTATATCCAGAATTTATGAAATACTTGAGCACCACAACAAGATAA
>NW_006399759.1:34598787-34616715 GCF_000299155.1 Elephantulus edwardii | reverse complement strand
AAATATAATTATAGAAACAAAACAAAACAAATCATCAGTAATTATAAGTGCATTTTGACTGCAAGATTTTTCAATTTTGACTGCAAAGTTTGGTAGAAATCCTTAGTTTTCATCTCTTTGGCTTTAGTTGTTGGTGCATATATTTGATTTTATTTTTTTTAAACAGGTCTTCTTTGTATGTGTATGGATAGTAGCCTATCATGATATTATACTTTAGAATAAATCTTGGAACTGTCTTTTAACTATTATCTCATTCTTCCTCACTTTTTCATTCCCAGTGTACTAGATCATATGATTGTTTGATTCAAAGTGACCAATACCAGTTCATCTCAGCTGGCTAATGCCTGGAATGTCAGTCTTCATGTGTTCCATTTAATTTTGACAACTTCCAGTTTTTCTACATTCATCCTTTGTGAGCATTACATGTTCCAATTATTTAAGGATGCTTGCAGCTATTTCTAATTTTGAGTGCCTTCCAATCTGGGCGATACCTCTAATGCTGTATTCCACTGCTCTCCTCTAACCACCTTCATTGCTCTCTAAGTGAGTTCATTTGTTCAGAAGGAGACAACTGACTTTCAGATAAAGCCACTGGTATTAGCTGAGGCTCCAGCAAGGTGAACATCTAGGACCCCTGACCCATCTTGTCACTTAACAGTTCTGTGCCTAACCCATGGGTTGTAATCTTAGTTCCAATTATCCAAAGCACATGTTTGCCAACAAAACTCCTGCATCTCCTCCATCCTAAGGCCTGGACAGAGGCCAGGGCGGGGGTAGGGGTGTGCTCATCTCCAGGCTCCTTTGTGCAGGGCCTTCTGAGACCCAATGCCAAGAGGGTTTGTGTACAGAAAGACAAGCTCAGGGAGAGGGTCCTTTTCCCTCAGGAGCCTAAGCTGCTGACCTCAGTGAACCAGGCCATGAAGAGCTCTTGAGAGGCCAGCAGCTTTTTGGGTGGGGATAAGCAATGAGACAGAAGCAGAAGAAGCGGGGGTGGGGTCAGGGAAGGTATGAAGCAATTCCACAGGGCCTTCAAGGAAAATCGCTGCGTTTGGCTGGGCCTAGGCATTGACGCTGAGGGCTCAGGAAGAGGTAATGAGGGCCTCGCGCTCCCCCTAGAGGCTATGCTCTGATACTGCGGGCAGGACACGGTTGGTGGTTGTGTGCCGCCATAACTGGCCCATACCTGGACCTTTCAGCGGGTTTTCAGAGGCTGTAAACGGCACAGGAAGAGATGCCCCACATTTCTCCCGTTAAGCCACTGGTGGATTCGCTCTGGGAGAATTGCGGCCTCTGGGAAGTAGCCTACCTCCCTACAGTAGAATGAAAATGGGATGAATTCAGTAGTAACTCAAGTGTGCACAATCAAAATCAGTGATCAATAGCCAAGTTGATCCTCTTTAGAAATCCTCAGGTTCTTCCTGTTATATCTGATTGTGATTTCTCACCTTATGTGAAACTACTGTTGGCATATACATTCCACAACTTGCAGAAGAGATTCGTGGGCAAATCCTTCTCAGCTAATTACAGTCCCACAGGCCCTTCCAGGTCCAGTTCAAACGTCACTGTCTCTAGAAAACGTCAGTGAGCAGTTGAAGATGCAGATGTTATCTTTGTGTTGGATAATTTGCCTAAGTTCTCTATGCTTCCTGTTCTTTGCTTTTCTGATGTGAATTTGTTTCACTTTATGAAGCTGGAGTGTAAGGAGATAGTCCTCTGGACGTTGCTGTTGAGTTCTGAGTCTTAGCCAGCACCCAATGCCTCTGACAGTTATGTGCTAGAATATATTTTTCCCGTTTCTCTCTTTCTCTCTCTATCTCTCCTCCCCTTTTGTTCCTCGCCCCCCCATTCTTCCCTTCCACCTTCCCTTGCTGCCTTCTTCCTACCCCCCTCCTGCCCTCCCTTTCCCCCTCTTTCCCTCCCTCTCCTCTTTCTTCTCTCCCTTTCTCCCTTCTCTCTATCTCTCATTGCACTCTGAGGTCTCCAAGAATGGTGTCCTTTCATCCTTGTGTTGTCCATAGAACCCCAACACAGCCTATCCTCCTGTGGAGCATTTGGTTGGTTAGAACCACTTGCCTTTGGAATTGCAGTGCAGTATTATCCTAAAAATCCACAAAAATGCTCAACCAAAAACCTTGGCCAATAGATACCATTATGATAAAGATTGACATTTTTAATTATTTTAATTTTGAATCATTTTCATTGCATCCACATCAACAGCAATGCCAGAAGCAGCTAAGAAATAAAAAAAAAACCCCAAACATATTGTATTCGATGCAACTATTGTCAAGATCCTCTTGAAAGTGCTAAAGAGCATGAATGTCAGTTTAAAGACTAAGGTGGGTCTGACTCAAGTTGTGATGTTTTCATTTGCTCTGTATGGATGTGAAAGCTAGAATCATAGGCTTAGGATTCTAAATGGTCAGTTTTGTGACTTGAAAAATTATCTCAGACAAAGCCATTCCTTTGAAAGACTTCCTGTTATTATAAAGCTCAAATAGTTTCTGTAAGTAAAAGTGTTGTTGTTGTTATTATGTGCCGTCGAGTCGCTTGCGACTCATAGCGACCCTATGTACAACAGCCTAAACCCTGCTCTATTCTGTGCCAATCTCACTGCCTCTGACACCCCCATCCCGATTACCCCAGCCACTGAATCAATCCACCTCAGAGAGGGTCTTACCCTCCTGCGCTGTCCCTCCACTCTGCCCAGCATGATGTCCCTCTCCAAAGACCCGTCTCTCCTTACAACATGTCCAAAGTATGTCAGACGAAGCCCCAGAATCCTTGCCTCCAAGGAGCAGCCCGGTTTAACCCTCTCTAGGATGAATCTATTTGTTTTCTTGGCAGTCCATGGTACATTCAGTACTCTTCTCCAGCACCACAGCTCAAAGGCGTCAATTCTTCTATCCTCCCTAGTCATTGTCCAACTCTCTGATGCATAACAAATGATTGCAAAAACCATGGCCTGTATCAGGTGCACCTTAGTCTCCAGAGAGACACCGCTGCTCTTGAGTACTTTAGAGAGGTCCCTAACCGCAGACTTTTCCATCGCAATACGTTTTTTGATTTCCTGGCTACTTTTTGCAAATTATGGAGTTTTCGATAAATGCAGTTCAAATAGTGTCTACTCTTTTATCACTTTAGATTTTCTAAGGTCTAGAAGAGGACAGTGCATGGTCTTGATTTAAATAGTCAATGAGCTAAGAAAAACATGAAATAATGTGAAATGTCCCAGATAGAATTGTGTATACTGATTTTTCAAAATGCTAAATTATTTGGTAGAGCACCTTTGAGAATGAGCTGGATAGTGTGTTTGGCACATAGCAGTAGTCAGTGTGTGACAGATCATTAAGCTGGACTTTTTTGTAGCAGCCAGTTCTAGGGCTGAACCAGAGGAAGGAGAATAGAATAGTTAAGAAAGAAAAAAAAGAGACAAGTAGGGCTCTGGACAGCTTTCAGAACTCCCTAGATATTATAAACTATTAAATACCTGCCTTAACTGAAAAAGGTTGTGGTTCACAAGCACTCAGAAGTTACTATAAAGAGAGGCCTGGCAGGCACATTACTTATGAAAGGTCACAGCCGTGAAGACCTGTTCTGCTCTGCAGCACATGGGGTCACCACGTGTCAAAGTGGATCCCAGGGCAACTGGCATGTTTGGTTTGAGGAAAGCTTTTTCTTCTCTCTCCTTCACCTCCTCCTGGACTCTGAGCACAGGAGAGCACACAGCTTTAGTGTGACTAGAATTACCCCATCCACCATGCTTGCCTACCCTTCCACACCAGGCTAGTTGGCCTAGCATTTCACATTAATGTCCTATTGCTCCCAGGGAAGCAGTGCAACACGCTAGGAGCCCAGCCTTTGGAATCTACATGTCCTGCTTGGAATCTCAGCTCTGCTGGTTTATAAGCCAGCCTGTGGACTGCAGAGTTCTTTCAGCCTCTCTAAGCCTCAGGGTCTTCATCTTTAAAATGAAAGTTTGCA
Organism: Elephantulus edwardii; assembly: GCF_000299155.1. Classification (NCBI taxonomy): domain Eukaryota; kingdom Metazoa; phylum Chordata; class Mammalia; order Macroscelidea; family Macroscelididae; genus Elephantulus; species Elephantulus edwardii. The sequence goes on along the minus strand of NW_006399759.1, from coordinate 34,612,734 downwards.
CAATGTGATTGCTGTAAGTCATGCCACTGAATTGTACGTGCAAAGAATATTGAACTGGAAAAGGTTGTATTAATATATTTTTACAAACAATACAATGTACACACATACAAACGTTTTAAACTCATTTCTGTCGAGTCAGAAACAATTCATAACTGACCCCCCAGTGGATTTTTGGAGGCTATAAATCACACCGATGGATGGTGAAGAGATTGAGATTGTTCACAGCTTTAGTTTGCTTGGCTCCATAGTCAACACTCTTGGCACCAGCAGCCAGGAAATTAAAAGACGTATTGCGATGGGAAAGTCTGCTGTTAGGGACCTCTCCAAAGTACTGAAGAGCAATGGTGTCTCTCTGGAGACTAAGGTATGTCTGACGCAGGCCATGGTCTTTGAAATCACGTGTTATGCATCAGAGAGTTGGACAATGATTAGGGAAGCTAGAAACAGAATTGATGCCTTTGAGCTGTGGTGCTGGAGAAGAGTATTGAGGGTACCATGGACTGCTAGAAAACTAACAGATTCATCCTGGAGAGGGTTAAACCAGGCAGCTCTTTGGGGGCAAAGATTCTGAGGCTTCATCTGACATACTTTGGACATGTTGCAAGGAAGGACCAGTCCTTGCAGAGGGACATTATGCTTGGGAGGGTGGAGGGACAGCGCAGGAGGTGAAGGCCCTTTCTGAGGTGGATTGATTCAGTTACTGGCGTAATCGGAATGGGTGTGTCAGAGATAGTGTGATTGGCACAGGACAGAGCAGAGTATAGGGCTTTTGTACATAGGATTGTTATGAGTCACAAGTGACTCGATGGCACATAACAACAACAACAACAACATAAATCACAAAGAAGGAGGTTATCCATCTTTGTTCTGCAGAGCTGCTGGTGGATTCAAAGGGACAAAGCAAATGGTCTTTGGGTTAGAAGCACAACTCCCTACTGACCATGCTATCATAGTCCTACCTGCCTCCTCCTAAACAAAACCAAATAAAACAAAACACTCTACTAGCTAATCATGAAGCATGAAAGGAAATAAAACATAACTTTCTAAAAACACAAAACACAAAACAGTGAACTGTGAGGCTTGTGAACCAAAGACTGGTGCTGTGTTAGCTTTCCCTGGTCCACACGGTAGCCCTGGAGCAGAACGTCCCCTGATGCTGGAACCCCCACCCTCTTCTGGTGCTAAGGGAGACTCTGACGGAAGCAGACTGTGTCCGCTGGAGCGAAGGCCAGCCAGGGTGAGGCCCTGAGGGGTGTTCTTCTTTCTTCACATTATGCCAAAGAAGAGCTGGGGGGGGGGGGTGTCTGTGGAGGAGAACAGGGTGAGCAGGGCTGAGTAACGGGTAGGGAGTGCTGACAGCCATCTCTGTAACAGGGAACTGTGCCCCTAATCTCTCTGATGGTTTGAATCCACCAGAGTCTCCACGGGTTAAAGATAGGTAATTACCTCCCATGTGATTTAGAGCCTCCCAAAACCCAGTGGAAGGGCTGAAGGATCAGGTATGAGTTGGTTTCAACTGGCCAGCAATGAGTTAAGAGTTTAATGCATAATTTGATGTGTCCATGCCCTCTGAACTATCACAAGAAATGCTATTATTTGCATTTCCCATTGAGGAAAGCTTAAAATAGATTTCTTTTATGAAATGATTACACTAGAATAACTTCCTCATCCCCTATTTTAAGATAGAAAACTCACAACCCTTTGTTAATCAGTGCTTTGTGTGTAGATTGTAAGGCTGGTTTGGGATAGGGAAGGTAGCCTACGTTGTTCATCAGGTTGCTATGAAGCGGAACTGACTCACTGACATCTAATAACATGTCAACCAACACCCATTCCACTCAAAAGGATGAAAGATGATTTTGCTTTCATTCATCAAGTGGTAAAAGTTTGTTGTTGTTGTTGTTGTTGTTGTTGTTATGTGCAGTTGAATTAATTATAAACTCACAGTGACCCTATGCACATTAACCCTGAATCCTCTCCTATCAGGAGCCAATCTCACTGTCTCTGGCACATCCTCATTATCCCAGTTATTGTGCCAGTCCTTCTCATGTGGGGTTTTCCTCTCTCGTGCTGTCATGCTCTAAAAGCATGATACGTCTCTCCAAGGACTGATCCCTCCTGGTCACATGCCCAAAGTGTGTGAGACAGAGACTCAAAGTTCTTGCCTCCAAGGAGCAGCTTGGTTTCACCCTCTCCAGAACAGACCTGTTAATTTTCTTGGCAGTCCATGGTATGTTCAACATTCTTCTCCAGCACCACAACTCAAAGGCATCAATTCTTCTTCCATCATCTTTGGTTATTGTCCAGCTCTCTGATGCACAGCAAGTAATTGTGAAGACCATGGCCTGGCTCAGGTGCACCTTATTCATGAGATTGACATCTTTGCTCTTCAGCACTCTGGAGAAGTTCTCGACAGCAGATTTCCCTAATGCAACTCTTTTTTTTTTAAAAAAAAAATTTATTTCCTGACTGCTGGTATCAAGAATGTTGATTGTGGATATGAGCAAGTGGAAACTGTTAACAACCTCAATCTCTTCTCCATCTATCATAGTGCTGTCAATTGGCCCCATGGTGGGAATCTTTGTTTTCTTGATGCTGAGCTTCAATCCATATTGCAAACTACAGCAATTTACTAAAAATTAAGTTCCTGTTATATACCAGCCAGCCTTGGTTGAATAGTGGGTAAAGTATTGATTGCTTAACCAAAAGTCTATTGTTTGAACCCACCAACTGCTCTGAGGGGGAGAGTTGAGGCAGTCAGCCTCCTTAAAGATTTACAACTTCAGAAATTCTATAGAGCAGTTCTACTCTGTCCTATCTGGTTGCCAGCATTGGGAATTGCCTTGTTGAAAACAGGTTGCTTTTTTCCTTTCTTTCTTTTTTAAAATTTATTACTAATTTCAGTGAAAATTTACAGAGACTTCGGGTTTCCATTCATTCATTGTTGCACTTTTCTCCCCTCCCAACCCTCCCCTCTAGTACACTAACCTCATGGAAAAGTAAAAGAAAAATTCTTTCACTGTTTTACAAACCCTCCCCCCAGGTTCACTCCACTATGCAGCCTTCGCTCTGGCATTGACAAAAATACCTAATAGCGTATCCCTCTTAAACAGTTTTCTCCTCTCTCCCCAACCCCGAGGTCAGTCCTGTTTTACAAACAGTGGCACCATGCAGTATTTATCCTTCTGGGACTGAGATACTTCATTCATCATAATGTCCTCCAGGGTCACCCATTTTGAATAATATTGCATGAGTTCCTTGTTTTTCAATGCAGCATAGTATTCCATTGTGTGAATATACCACAGCTTCTCTATCCACTCATTTGTTGATGGACACTTTGCTTGTTTCCAACTTCTTGCTATTGTGAACAAACATGATAAATATCGGTGTGCATATATCTGCTTGGATGTCAGTTATGGTCTCTTTGGGGTATATTCCCAGTAATGAATTGCTGGGTCAAATGGTATCTCTATTTGCAACTTTTTGAGAAAGCACCATAACGCCTTCCACAAGGGTTGCACCATTTTACACTCCCACCAAAAGTGAATAAGGGTTCCAGTTTCTCCACAACCTCGCCAGCATTTGTTGCTTGCTGTTGTTTTAAATTTTGCTATTCTTACTGGGATGAGATGATATCTCACAGTTGTTTTGATTTGTATCTCTATTAGAGCTAGGGATTTTGAACATTTCTTCATGTGTTTGTTGGACATCTGAATGTCTTCTTTGGTGAAGTGTCTGTGCCCATTTTTCTATTGGATTATTTACCTTTATTTTGTTGTGATGCTCAAGTATTTTATAAATTCTAGATATAAGTCCCTTATCTGAGATGTCATTACCAAATACTTTTTACCAGTCTGTGGCTTCCCTTTTTACCCTCTTGGAGACATTTTTGCATGTGCATAGGGATTTGATTCTTAGATGGTCTCATTCATCTATTTTATCTTCTCCTGGTTGTAGGAGGTTTGGTTTTTGTGGTTTTTTTTAAATTTTTTTATTATTATTATTTTTTTTATTTTGCTCTGTGCCAGGCATGATGCTAGAGCAGTGTTTAGATCCATTGCTCTTAGGATTTCTATGAGTTGTAGTTGACTTGATGGCACTGAGCAACAAAAACAGGTGCCAGGCACACTGGGGCTAGAACAGTGAATAAAAGAAACCAACATCTCTATTCTCCTGAAGCTTACATTCTAGTTGAAGGGGGATGGAAGAAAAATAATAAAATGCATGTCAGATGAGAGAGTGTAGTGACAATACAGAAGCAGAAGGAGACAATTAAACAGACAACTGCAGTTTAATCAAGGAAGTCAGGAAAGGACTCACTGAGAAGGTGAAGTTAGAGCAAAGACTTGAAGGAGGTGAGAAGTGAGTCTCTTCACCAGGTAAGAGACAAGCAGTTGAAGTGGAGGACTCGGTGGATGTGAAGGCTCTGAGATGGAAGCATGTGAGGAACGGCAGAGACTGATCTGGCTGAAGTGGCAAGAACAGGCGAGAAAGGAGATGATGCCAGAAGGTATTGAGATGGGTGGGTAACAAGAGGGGGAAGGGACCACAGAAGAAAGCTGGTGGGTCATTACAAGGACTTTTGCCTTGACTCTGAGTGAGGTGGAAGTCAGGATATGCATGTGTATGCATATTTGTTGATCTTTTAGGGTTACTGTAACCAAGACTCAGGAAACTAGGTGGCTTTTAAGAACAGACATGTGTACTTCCCTGGTTCTGAAGGTGAGGAAGTGGAATTCAGGGTGTTGGCAAGGCCAGGAGCTCTTGGAAGGTGTTAAGAGAAGTTCCTTCTTTGTTCATCTCAGCTTCTGGCATCCTTAGGCATCTTTGCCTTTCAGAAGCATCATTCTTACCTCTGTCTCTGTCTTCACCTGGCCCATGGTCTCTGTCCCTTCTCTTCTGTTATAAGAACACCCATCATGTTGGATCAAAGCCTATCCTACTCCTTCAGTTTTACCTTGGGTTAACCTAGTTAATTGCATTGTCAAAGTTCCTATTTTCAGATTAGGTGTGCTCACTGGCACAGGAGATCTTCAACATGTCTTTTACTCACTCACTCAGTCACTCACTCACATACTCACTCATTTATTGTCCTTGAGGCAGAACTGACTCCTAGTTGACTCTCTGGCTATGCCATCAGACTTTTCAAGAATGTATATTTTGTTGTTGTTATGTGCCGTCGAGTCGCCCGCGACTCATAGCGACCCTATGTACAACAGCCCTAAACTCCTCTCTGTCCTGTGCCAATCGCACTGTCTCCGACACTCCCATCCCAATTATCCCAATCACTGAATCAATCCACCTCATAGAGGGCCTTCCTCTCCTGCGCTGTCCCTCCACCCTCCCAAGCATGATGTCGCTCTCCAAGGACTGGTCTCTCCTCACAACACGTCCAAAATATGTTAGACGGAGCCTCAGAATCCTTGCCTCCAAGGAGCCACCCGGTTTAACCCTTTCCAGGACAAATCTGTTTGTTTTCCTAGCAGTCCATGGTATTCTCAATACTCTTCTCCAGCACCACAGCTCAAAGGCATCAATTCTCCTTCTATCCTCCTTGGTCATTGTCCAACTCTCTGATGCATAACAGGTGATTGCGAAGACCATGGCCTGTATCAGATGCACCGTAGTCTCCAAAGAGACACCATTGCTCTTCAGCACTTTGGAGAGGTCCCTAACAGCAGACTTTCCCATTGCAAAATGTATATTTTAGGGGAACATAATTCACCTCATATCACATTGGCCTGGACTATCCATTTTTTTTTAAAGTAAATTTTTATTTTATACTGGTTTGCTTACATTGTTTTTCTGGAGTATACATTGTAACAGACTCAGACTGGCTGGACTCTAGGAGGGTGGGGCACAGAGCGGGAACAGTGGGTGAGTCGAGAGGCTATTTCTGAAATCTAAGTGAGAGGTGATGGTGGCATGGACAGTGGAGAGGGGAGTGTTGGTGGCGAGAGAAGCCTGATTCTGGACATATTTTGAGCTGATAGGAATTGATAACAGATTGGATCCAAATGGTGAGAGAAATCGAGGATGGTAACATCAAGATTTGGGCCTGAGCAGCGAGAACTATGATGTTACCATGACATCAGGTTTAGCTGAATGTGGTGCAGTGATAGGAGGGAGAGCAGTTGGATCAGTGGCTCTTGTTACCACTGAGATATGTGCTGAGAAGACGGTTAGATATTTGATTGTCAAAAAGTATCTCCACAGTGTCTACCTAAATACAAGCAAGTGAAGCTTACGGAGGGATAATAGAGATGATCAGGACTAGGAAAACGTCCATTGTCACAAGGTGAAAATAGTCACTCTGTTGGCTGAAGACAAGGGGTAGATTTTTTTTTAACATAGACATTACACAGTTTTACAATCTGTGCAACTCCCTGGCTCATTAGTTTCCTACATGAGCTATTCATGCTATGTCATGTGCCCATGTTACTTAGATGGACATATATAAATGAAATATGGTAAATGGAAAGTTCTTTTATGATTTTTAGTGACAAGTCTTCTGGAATGCCTTTACTGCCTACTTCCAAATTTTTTTTTTCTCTCTCTTCGGAGGGGGAAGCGAGCTGGTGGGGAGGGGTGGGCAGGGAGAAAATTGAGGTAATGAATGAATGGAAATCCAAAACCTCTGTAAAACAAAAAAAAGAGTGCCGAAAAAAAAGATCTGTGTGCGATTCTAAAAAAAAGAAATAAAAATAAAAAGGGTAGATTTTTGTATTGTTGGAGCATGAACAAGAGAATATAGACTTAATAATCGACTGAAAGACCTTCAGGGGAGTTAAAGGTGACTTATTTAGAAGTGAGAGTTTGGCAGTGGTAGGTTTATATCCCGTCATTCAGTTTATTACAAAGGCACATGCCATTCATTTTATTGGAGGGTGGTCCCAGGGTAGTAGACAGAACTAGTTTTTCTGGTAACCTATTTAATAAAATTGCTTCCTAACTCATGTTTGTGTCTAGGGGTCGGTCTGTTGTAAAGATTTAGATAATATATCATATCACAAGGCCCTTTGCATCTTGCATCTATTTGTCCAGAATGACAAATACCCTTTGGAAGTAGATTAGATACGCTTCACAGACCAGACCTTAGGGAAAAGGAATGTTGTCTTTAAAGTATATGGCTCACGCCAGCACTAAGAGCAAAGGGAATGCTGTTTGGAAAGGTGGCTTTAAGAACTCCAACATGGATTCCAGAATCATGTCATGGCTTTGAAGCGGTGTTGAAGCCACTTTTTAAGAACTTCTTGCTTACACACAAACCAAGTGCCTCTGATTTTAGACTCTCCTGTAGATGAGAAACTTTAAGGAAGAGGTCTGGAAGTGCATCTTTGTTTTGTCAGATTCAGAGTTTGCTTGGGACAGTCCCTTGTTTTACAAATGAACAGGCCACTTTAGTAAACACTATGTTGCCCAGCTGACTCCCCCTCAGGGTGACCTTACGCATGCTGGCCTAGAACTGCCCCTTAGAATGATCCATGGCTTGCCTTTTAGAAGTGGATGGCTAGACATTTCTCTCAAGACATCTCTCGAACCACCAGCCTTTCTGTTAGCAGCCAAAAGTGTTAACCATGGTACCAGCCCAGAGACTCTAAGCCTTTCGCAAGAACGTAGCTTTTCAAGATTATATTTCCAGTAGGGCTAAGAGAAGATTCTAGCTTGCTGACCTTTTTTGCCCAGAAAACTTGCACAAACTTAGGATACTGTAAGCTTTTTAATTTAGATTTGGAACGTGTCTGGTGCAGCTTATTTCTCCAGCCATTCATCTCTCTTTCTATTCTCTTGCCACACATCCCTTCTACTCGCTCCGTACCTCTGTTTATCCGGGCCCACGTTTGTGATTTACACCCATTTGGTAGAGCACGTGGCAACATTAGAAAGGATTTCTCACCTGTCACTAGTCGACTTTCCTTATCCAAATGCGTTCGCCTCTTGCATTCTCCTTGAAAACTCCCTTCTCAAGCCACATGATCTCCTTTTGAAATGCTTTATTACATTCTCTTTATTGTTCAGGTGTATCTATTACACCTCAATAACAACAACAAAACCCACAAAAAACTCCCCACTGGACCAAGAAACATCATGATAAACAGAAAAAAACACTGATGTTGTCAAAGATTTCATTTTATTTGAGTCTACAATCAAGACACATGGAACAAGCACAGAAACATGTAACAAATTTGCATTGAACAAATCTGTTGCAAAAGACCTCTTTAAAATGTTAAAAAGCAAAGATGTTATTGAAGTCTAAGATGCACCTGACCCAAGCCATGATATTTTCCAGTTGACTCATATGCCTGTGAAAGTTGGACAGTGAATACAGATGATCTTTGAAGAATTGAAGCGTGATGTTGGCCAAGAATACTGCCTTTACTGTGAACTTCTGAAAGAACAAACAAATCTATGTCGGACCAAGTGTTGCCAGAATGCTCCTTAGAAGCAAGAATGGTGTGACTTTGTCTTACATTCATTGACTATGTTAGTAAGAGGGGCCAGTGTTGGGAGAAAGTGATTATACTTTGCAAAGTAGAGGGTCAGTGATAATGAAGGCTGCCTTTAATGAGATGGACAGACATAGTAGCTTCAGTCGTAGCCTTAAACACAGCAACAATTATCAAGATGATGCTGGACCTAACAGTTTTATTATTTATAAGATTGCTATGAATTGGAGCCAATATGATGACATCAAACAACATCTTTGTTGCAGTAATTCCAAAACTGGCCTGTGGCATTTATCAGGGAGCTTCTTGAGGAAACAAATGAAGCAATAAAATGATGAGGTAAGCACAACCAGGTCTTTATCATTGATGGCGAGCGATTGCTTAGTCTGTTTTTCATTTATGGAGTTATGGTGGCTTAGTGGTAATGAATTTCCCTGCCAGCCCAAAGGTACATGGTTTGAATCCACCAGCTGGTCAATGGGAGAAAGATGGGCAATTTCCTTCCATGCAATTTAATGCCTCTAAAAAACCTGCTGGAGGGTCAGCTATGAGTCGGTTCTGACTTGCTAGTATATAACAACAACAACAACAACAGCCACTTTTCTCACTTATGTACTGAGGCTCCACTGACTGCTTTTATCTAGGCAAGGGTCCACTGTGTCGTCATCCACAACCATTGTACTGTGTGCCTTTGTGGGAAAGTGCCCGGTGTGAGAGTGTTGTATTTTTAGAGGTGGGAACCAGAATGTAAAAGGGTAACAGAAGCAGTCTGGAGGTTGCTGAGGGCATGACTGGTCCCTCTGAATCTGGAATTAAGTCCCAGAGGTGAAACGAGAGACAAAACCTGCAATTCTAAGAGTAGATAGATGAGGGGAAATAGAGGCTTGCAGCAAAGAATGGGTGCTAGAAAGTTGGCCCAGGTGAGCTTATTCTGGAATGCTCATGTGCTTTGGGTGCTGGGCAGATGATGTGTGGTGGTTTTTCCAGGGCAACTAAGTCTGTTTTGAAGACACAGAATTGGGTGGATAGTCCTTGTCTTGATTTGTGTCTTGAGATTTACTGCCTGTAAGAAAGTGCACTTCTATATCATATGAGTGACCTAGAAGATGCCTTTGCCCTCAACTCAAATATGGTCAGATGCTGTTCACTTTGTTACTATGCAAAACAAACCAAACACAAAAGACAAAAAATCAAACAAACAAACAACCCCAATGAAAACCAGAACAACAAACCCCAAAACTCACTGTCATGAGTGGATTCTATCTCATAGCGACCCTCCCCTGAGTTTTCTTTTTTTTTTTTTCTATAATTATATTTTATTAATTTTCATAAACATTTACAGAGATTTTGGGCTTCCACTCATTCATTGTTGCACTATTCTCTCTACCCTCCTCCCAGTTTGTTCTTGTCCAAATGCCACAGTGCTTGTCAAAGCCAGTTCTGATTAATCTTCTTTGTCAGTGTATCCTTTGCCATTCCCTATCACTCCTCCCTGAGAGAGACTTCACTCTGAGTCATAAGGAAAAGGGGACGGCGTATTCTCTTAGCTACTTCCTGCTGAAAAGGGACGCTGTGGGTTACCCCTGAGTTTTCTGAAGTTGTCAGTCTTCTTTTTTTTTAAAGGACTGGCCTTTTATTTTTGGTTTTAAACCATCTGAAGACTTAGTGACTTTTGCTTTATTAAGGAAAGCATTGTTTGCTGACCAAAAGAGAAAGCAATTCTGAAGCTTTGAGTGGCATAGGGAAGAGAGATAGGAATGTTTATTGCAGAGATAGAAGATATACTTCACACACACACACACACCCTTGTTGTATACCGTTGAATCAAATCTGACTGGCACAGAAGGAAATTGCCTCGACTTCTCCAGTGGAGCATCTGGAGGATTTGAACCACGTGCCTTCAAGATTGCAATGGAAGTTGTTAGTCTTAATGGGAGCAAGCTGCCCAGCTTTCTCCGTTGGACCAGGTGGTGAAGTGGAGAGATCTTTTAACTATGCATGAGCCTGAGATATACATTCTTCATAGTATTTGTGGCTGAAAAAAAAAATATATATATATATGTCTGTAGTGGTGAATTTTTACTAGCTAAAGAGAGCCTTGTTACTCATATTTCCTCTTTTGCACTGGCTGCCAGGAGGCTGAGTTGTATTTAGTGCTCAATTACATTGCTTTCCTGAGTGTAAATGTCAGACATAATTCTCTCTATTCATTCTCATCATCCTAAATCCTGTTCCATTTCTCAGCATCTGATCTGTTTTTAAACAGATCCATTGCATGCTATTTTCTTTCTAAGCTGACAGAAATCCTTCTTGGACTTAATCCAGTGTGTTGTTGTTGTTGTTAGGTGCTGTTGGCTCAAGTACGACTCATTGCAACCCTATAAACAAAAGAACTGAACCCTGTTCTATCCCATGCCATCCTCATACTTTCTGACACACAAGAGTCCATTGCAGCAGTTGCCATATCGGTCTACCTGGTCAACAATTTTTCTCCTTTCCAAATTCTCCACCCTTCCCAGCATCATGTCCTTCTCCAAGGAATAGCCCCCTTAGGAACATGGCCAAAGTATGCCAAAGTATGACCAAAGGTGAAGTCTCATCATTCTTGTCTCCAAAGAGCACTCCAGCCGTACACACATCAAGATATACCTGTTCCTTCTCCTGGCCATCCATGGGACGTTCAGTGCTCTTCTTTAACACCATAGCTCAAAGGCGTCAATTCTTCTTCTGTCATCCTTATTTTTTGCCCAGCTCTCAAATGTATAGCAAGTAATCAAAAAGACTAATAAAATATGTAAATAAAGAACAACAAAAAGTTTGGAATAAAACTATCAATGGCTTTCTTTTTTAAGTTTATTTCCCCCCATTCATATGGATATGAGAAGGCAGGACTTTATTAAGCATTATAGGAATGAGGACAGACTTTTTAAAGTAATTTTTTTTAATACTGTTTTACTTTTACAAAGTTCATATGCATTGTTTTTCACACTGGATCTTTCTCATTTCCTTTGCCCATTCTTCCCTCCACCCATCAAATTGTGCAAACTTATGATTACACTCCTCCCTCTACCTATCAAATTGTGCTCTGACTACCCCCATGTCCATCCTTACCCTCTGCTCCTCCCCTCTTCCCCTTGGGTCTTCATACGTGTATTACTAGTTATCTTTCTAGTTTGAAAATAATGGTCTTATACAGTATTTGTCCTTATGGGACTGAGTTAGTTGACACAGCATATTGCTCTCCAGTCCCTCCCAAATTAGGTAATAATTTACAAAATCATTGCTCCTGTAAGCTGTGTAGTATTCCATCATATGTATGTACCATAATATCTCAATTCACTCGATTATGGATGGGTATTTGGGCTGTTTCCATGTTCTTGCAATGGTGGATACACTGCTATGAACATTGGTGTACAAATCTTCTTTTGTGCCTCAATTCTAATTTTCTCAGGGTATATTCCAAGCAGTAGAATAGCTGGGTCATATGGAATTTCTATGTTCAGCTTTTTGAGGAAACACCAAACTGCCTGTGCTCCAAGGTGTGGGTTTTTGAAAGTAGGTTACCAGGCCTTTCTTCTTAGATACCTCCAAGTGGACTTGGACCTTCAATCTTTGAGTGAGTTGTAGACTGAGTTGCCATTTGCCCTGCCCAGACGTTACTCAAAGATTGCTAACCTCATTATTATTGATGGAGGAGGTGGTGTTTGAAGCGAGTCCCCTATAGGGAGCTCTGGGGGCTTAAGTGAAAAGGAGTTGCACTGTGAATCCAAAGGCAGGTCGTTTGAACAAACCAGCTGCTCTGAGGAAGAAAGATGGGCAATTTCCTCTTGTGTGTTTACAGCCTCTGGAAACCCCAACCAGAGGGTCAATTACGAGTTGATTCAAATTTGGCACATAATAGTAACTATAAGGTAAGTGGGGCTTTTCTGTAAAACGAGGAGTGCAAGACTTCCATTTAAAGTTCACCGCTTGTAGGCCTCAGGATGCTGACCAAGGGGGTAGAAGTTCAGCCCAGATTCAACTCTGCAGACTAGTACTGAGGCTGGCCCGGTACACTCAGGAGGAAGGGGATACTTTGTTTGAGATTTGTCCATCTGGATGAATTTCTCCAGAAATTCTGCAGAAAGAGGCCTGATATACCAACTGTGGTCCAGGGAATCGGGTCTGATCCATAATTTTCAGCACCTGCACTCTTCAACATGGCATTTTTGCTACGACTGAAAATATCCGCAGGCCATTCTTCATAAATGGAGTAAAGGTGGAGCAACTCTGACAGATGCATGGTCAGTGTGTTTCATTCCTCCTTTTTCAGGCTTTCCTTTTCCGGGCACTTCCTTACCAACTTCCACCCATGTTCTCCTCTGCCAGCCCCCGGGCTCCCTGTTCTGTACAGCATAGTTTGAAACTGTAGGAGGAGGTCTCTATCGTACCCTGTGGCCTTCTAACTCTTAACACTCTGAGATCACAGGCCAGAAATATTTTTGGAGCCACATGGGGCATTTGTCTCCAGACTCAGTTATCCCTTCAACACTGCCAGCTTCCTCATTTACTCCATAAAAGTGTAGCACTTCATAGAAAAGGCCCGAGATTACCTAACCGCCATCATTAGTTCCTGGCATCCTGGCCCAGAATTTCTCTCTGGCGGGAGCTGTCGTGTTGGGATCCAGAGGAGGCACATTCAACAGGGATCACATCCTGTCTACCTCAGTCCAGAGAGGGACTTGTCAAACTGGCGAACAGAAAATGAGTTAATAAAAAAAAATCTTGAGTCAACAAGAAACTTCATTGAAATTCTTGTCTGATCCTTCTTTTTAAAGTACATTGATTGGAATTTCAAAGAAGTTCCAAATAAAAAAAAGGGGGAGGACTTGGCTGGTTGGAGTCTACCTGATTTGACCCAGGAAGAAATTGAGTTTATTAATAGAAACTTTGCCCTTAACAGTGACGCAGGACGGCATTGAGTTTCTACTTCTTATTCAATTAGAAATGCCCAGTGGGTGATAGGTCACAGTGAATCTTACATGCCAAACTTTGACTATGAGTTGTCAACTTTTATAATTTTATTTGCAAACAGATGAGCTATTCTTATTTAATGAGTAAGTACTCTCAAAATTGTCAAGGCTCAAACTTGTTAGAGTTGTCATTTTCTGAGTGTTCTGTATACCAGACACCCTATGAGGCATTTTTCATATTTGTCATCATATTTCTCACAATCACAAGGACTATCTGAATGAATTACTAATCTCAGTTTTCACATGAAGAAATATTAACAGATCTGAAGTTTTATAATGAGCAAGTGGTGAAGCCATGATCCCAGGGCCAGCTTCCCATTTCCAGATACCTTGGCCTCTCAGAGAGAAAAATCACCTTCTTGTTTTTCCCTGAGAGTTTCTAGAGACAACTCCAGATGTTAACTTTCTTGGGAATCAGTTCTTCCAGCGGTCATGGATCTGCTGAGTGGTGAAGCTTGATGTTGGAAGATTAAATCTTTTTTTTTTTT
>NW_006399759.1:34562896-34591848 GCF_000299155.1 Elephantulus edwardii | reverse complement strand
AGAAGATACAAATTTAACTAACAAGTTAAAAGTGCATGAGTCAAAAATTGAAAAGCAATAATATTCTGAGTAGAGTTTCTAATAGTGGCACAAATCAAGTTACAGAGGTAAGGTGGTTCCATTGCCATCCTTACTCTAACTTAATTCTTTTTTTTTTAAATTTAAATTTGTTATTAATTCCAGTGAAAATTTACAGAGGCTTTGGATTTCCATTCATTCATTGTTGTAGATGGAAGATTAAATCTTTTTCGCTTGAATGGGGGCCATTCTTCTATTAATAAGCTTAAGAAACAAAGAGGAAAGATATGATTGAAGTGTATGTGTGGGTGTGTGTGTGTGCGTGTGTGAAGCCTAGTGTGGTAATGGTTGTTAAATTGAACTATTGTGGAGTCTATGACCATAGCCACCCTATAACCAACAGATCTGAACCTTGCTCTACCCTGGCCTGTACCATTCTCACCATCTCTGACATGCTTGAGCCCCTTGTTACCGTCATTGTGTCAATTCATCTTGGTGAGCATCTTCCTTTCTTTTTCTGACCCGCCACCTGTCCCCAGAATGTCTTTTTCCAAGGCCGAGCCGCTCCTCACCATATGCCCACAGTGTGTAGGATGAAATTTCACCTGAGAATTGACTTTTCAGGACTTACCATGGACTACCACTGGAATGTTTAAAAAAATAAAGATGCCATAAATTCTGATTCTATCTCATTTAGAAACCCTAAATCTTATAAAGTCTGATTCTATTTTACTTAGAAATCCTAAACCATGATTTTCTTGTTAACTGTTTCCCCACTACCACTTCTGAGAAGAGTAATGCTGCCATATATAGTTTAGACTTTATTTCCCATTAACAATGATTGAATATAGTACCATAATGTTGCTCTTATTTAGAGTTTTAGTTTGTTTAAAGGGAAATCCTGATGGATAGAGAACTCCAATATAATCCAGCTATTTCATTACTTGGAATATTACCCCAAGAAAATCAATGGTCATACTTTTATTTCCAAGATTTCCAACTGGTTCTTCAAGCCAGCTACTGACTATTACTTAGGGTATTTTTTTTAAATAATTTTTCTGTTTTTGATGGAAGTTACTGTTTTATGCCATTATGCATTTTAATTGTACTTATTTTTAAGATTTTTTTTGTCAGACTGCTTGATAAAATTACTTAGGTGTAAATCTATATTTTCAATGTTTATTTTCTTTTTGTGTTTCTTAGAATTCACTATTTTCAGACATTTAAGTTTTCCTTAATTTTGAGTACATTTGAGACTCTTTTTGAGCACACTTTTTCTTCTACTACTTTAACAACTCGAGGCAAGTCCTTTGTTCTCCAATATTAAGACTGATGTGAGAGGCACACTTTTCTCTCTTGAAGTTTTGTATCTTTCGCAATAGTCTAGAACCAGACCTTTCAACAACATTTCAGAGCTCCTTTCTTGTGATATTTGGGAAATTTCAGATACAGAATCTGAAGCAGAGAGCAACTCCTTTTTATTTTTTAAGGAAACTATTTGTTTCCTAAAGAAAAAAGTCACAAGAATCTCAGAACATTTGATTGTGCTCATGTGAAACCTATACTTGGAGTAAACAAGCAGTCCTCAGAACAGAGCAAGGAAACACGGCATGGTTCAAAATCAGGAAAGAAGTGTGTCATGGATGTGTCCTGTCTCCATACCTTTTCAACCTATATGTGCAACAGATCTTCTAGGAGGCTGGACTTTACGAGGAAAAATGTATCAGGATTGGAGGAAAACTCATCAATAACCTGTTTATGTGGATGACACAATCTTGCTTGTTGAAACAGAGGAGGACCTGAAGCATTTGCTGCAGGGGCTCAAGAGCTGTAGTCTTCAATATGGCTTGAAGCTCATTATCAAGAAAGTGAAGATTTTCACCACTGGGACAATAGGCAGCACCATGATGATGGAGAGATAGAGACTGTTTACAGTTATAGTTTGCTTGGCTCCACAATCAACACTCTTGCAGTAAGGAAATCAAAAGACAAATTACATTAGGGAAATCTGCTGTCAGGGACTCCTCTAAGGTGCTAAAGTGCAATGATGTCAGTCTGGAGACTAAGGTGCAGCCAATTCAGGCCATGATCTTCACAATCACTTGCTATGCATCAGTGTGTTGGACAATGACTAAGGATGCTAGAAGAAGAATCAAAGCCTTTGAGTTGTATTGCTGGAGGACAGTGATGAGCATATCATGAGTTGCCAAGAGAACAAACAAGTCTGTCCTGGAGAGGGTGAAGCTGGGCTGTTCCTTAGAGGCAAAGATTTTGAAGCTTCTTCTCATATACTTTGGGCATATGGCCAAGAGGGACCAGTAGTTGGAGAATGACATCAGGCTTGGAAGGGTGGAGGGCCAGCATAGGAAAGGAAGACCCTGGACGAGATGGATTGGTACAGTGACTGGGGCAATGAGAGTAGTTGAAGACGGTAAGAGTGGCTCAGGATAGAGCAGGGTTCAGAGCTATTGTACATAAGGTCACAGTGAGTTGCAGATGACTCAGTAGCACATAACAACAACAATCAGTTTGCAACAAATCCACTTCTATGTTGTTATGTGCTGTCAAGTCTCATGCAACTCATAGCAACCATATCTATGTATGACAGCCCTAAACCCTGCTCTATTCTGAGCCGATCTTGTTGTCTCTGATACACCAACTCCATTAACCCAAGTCACTGAGTCAATCCATCTCATCGAGGATCTTCCTCTCCTGCGCCGTCCCTCCACGCTCCCATGCATGATGTCCCTCTTCTAGGACTGGTTCCTCCTTGCAACATGCCCAAAGTTTGTCAGATGAAACTTCAGAATCCTTGCCTCCAAGGAGCAATGTAGTTTCACCTTCTCCAGGACAAACCTGTTTGTTTTTCTAGCAGTCCATGGTATATTCAAATACTCTTCTCCAGCACCACAGCTCAAAGGCACCAATTCTCCTTCTATAATTCCTAATCATTGTCCAGCTTTCTGATGCATAGCACGTGATTATGAAGACCATGGCCTGGATCTGACACACCATAGTCTCTAGACTGACATCATTGCTCTTGAGTGCTTTTCAGAAGTTCCTGACAGCAGACTTTCCCAGTGTAATTTGTTTTTTGATTTCTTGGCTGCTGGTACCAAACATGTTGATTGTGGAGCCAAGCAAATTGAAGATATTAACAATCCCAATCTCTTCACTGTCTATCATGATGTTGCCAGTTGGCCCAGTGGTGAGAGTCTTTGTTTTCTTGATGTTGAGCTTCAGTCCATATTGAAGGCTGCAGTCCTTGACCTTCTGCAGCAAGTGCTTCTGGTCCTGGTGGAAACCCCTCCCTGGTCTTGGCTTCATGGTTGTGCCTGGCTCCTGAACTTCATCTTAAGTGCTCCTTGGTGAATGCAGATGCAGGTGTAGATGCAGAGATGCTGACCTTCAAAGTACAACTGCCACATTTAGACTAGCGTCTAATAGACTCTGGTTTTACACTTGTCCCTGTTCGGCAATTTGAATCTGTCTTTGTCTTATGAGTACATTTATCTTGGTTTTCAAGCCTGGCTGTATCATTTTTGTTTTATCTTTTTATGTAGTCTGTATCTTAGTATCTAGAGCTGTTATAAAAAAGTACCACAAGTGGATTGCTTTAACAATGAGAAGGTTATCCTTTCACAACTTAGGCATACAGAGTACACATTCAGGTGCCGCCTCTCGGGGAAGGCTTTTCCTCTGAGTATCTTCTTCTGGTTCTAGGTTTTCCCCAGAGCAGGAACCTGGGTCCACAGGACGCACTCTACTCCTGGATCTTCTTTTCTGGTTTTCCTGGGCCTTCACTGCTCATGTTTGTTTTCTTTTTCTTTTGTGAAATAAAAATTGTTACAGGGCATAACCCAGGTAAATTTTTCTTACAAGAGATTAGGATTGTGACTAGAATAAAGGTTGTTGCATCTCACTTTGAATACTTTAGGACTGATGGGCTGGTCAGATCATAATTGCCACATTACATCAATACATACACAAATTTATTGGGGATATAATTCAACCCATGACATTGTAGCTTTGGGCTAGATACTGTTTTTTTAAAAAAAATTTAAAAATTCCATTTTATATTGGTTTGCTTACAAAGTTCATAAACATTGTGTTTAACACTAGTCTTCATTCACATTGTGTGTCATGCAATCATTCCCATACATTTTGATTGGTTTGCTTACAAAGTTCTGTATCATTGGGTTTCATACTATTCTTCATTCACCCCATGTTTCATATGGACATTCTCATATGTCATGTTTCATAAATCAATCACCATTGGACATAACCCATCATTACCCTGTGTTTTCACCTGGATCTTTCCCCATCCAAGTATTATGTTTTATAAAATTAATCACCATTGGACTATGCCCATCATTACCCTGTCTTTTCAGATCCCCCCAGATATTTCCCATTTCCTTCACCCCCTTCCTCCCCCAACAAATTGTGCAACCCTGTGATTTTGCCCCTACCCATCATCACCCCTTCACTCCCACTCCTTACCCCCTTGGGTCTCCATACATGTTTTACTAGTTATCCTTCTATTATGCAATAAGAGTCAAAAGGGTAATTTAAAGTTTAATTCATGATACCATCTTGACCATATGCCATATACATGAGGCAAAGAACAAAAATAGAGTCAGTTATGTAGCAGAAGAGGCCTCCCTCCAAGGTGATGTCCACATTCCTCGTGTCAGTATGGCTGGTTGTCCTCACTGGACATTTCCTGTCCCTACCCTTGCACTCAAAACTCATTGTCGTACAGTCAGAATCAACTCATAGCTGATTAGCCATTGGGTTTCCGAGTGCGTAAATCACACAGGAGGAGATTGCCTGTCTTTATCCTGTGGTAGCTGCTGGTGACTTTGAACCACTAGAGAAGTGGTTAGCAGTGTATCTCCTGATGGACTAGGCCACAGAGGATTCTCTGTAAATAGTGCAAAGAGCATAGTATCCCTTTCTCATTGAGTTGATTCCATGTCATGGCAACCCATGTGCTACAGAGTAAAACTGCTCTATATGAGATTATTAACAACTTCAGCTTGCTTGGTTCCCCAGTCAACACTCTTGGCTCTGCAGTTAGGATATCCAAAGATGAATTGCATTGGGAAAGTCTGCTGTCAGGGACCTCTCTAGAGTCCTGAAAAGCAAAAATGTTAGTGTGGAGACTAAGATACACCTGAAACAGGCTATATATAGTCTTCACAATTACTTGCTATGCATCGGAGAGCTGGACAATAACTAAAGATGATAGAGGAAGTTTTGATGCCTTTGAGCTGTGGTGCTGGAGAAGAATGTTGAACATACTGTGGACTGCCAGGAGAACAAACATGTCTGTCCTGGAGAGGGTGAAACCAGACTGCTCCTTGGAGACATGAATTTTTAAGTTTCATCTCACATACTTTGGACATGTGGCCAGGAGAAGGACACTTTGCTTAGAAGGGCGAAGGGAGAACACAGAGGAAGAAGGCCCAGAATGGGATGCATTGTCTCAGTGACTGGAGAAATGGGATTAGGTCTGTTGGAGGTAATGAGATTGGCACAAGATAGGGCAAGTTTCAGAGCAAATGTACATAGATAGGGTCACTATGAGTTGTAAGCAAGTCAATGACATATAACAACAATAACAACATAGTGTTTTCTTGGCAATATTTATTTTGGAACAAACAAATCTGTCTTGAAACAAGTCTAGCCAGTGTGCAACTTAAAAGCAAGGATGGTGTAATTTTTGTCCCACACACTTTAGTCGTGTTATCAAGAAGGCCCCTGGAGAAAGACATCATGTTTGGAAAATTAAGGGGTCAGTGAAAGAGAAGAAGGTCCTCAGTGAGATGGACTGGCAGTGCCTGCCTGCGTCAGTGAGCTCCAGCCCAGAAGGGGTTGTAAGGATGGTGCAGAGTTGGGCAAGCTTTGTTCTGTTTGTACACAGGATGGCTCTGAGTCAGAGCTGGCCTTCATGTCACTTAACAACAACTATTTATTGACCTGTAAACCCTACACAAATAGATAAGAGTATGGAGACTAAATTGCAGTCTGAGAAATTAAAGATCTTGAAATCACAAAATAAGTGGGGAGACATTATTGTGTTACGGGAAAGTGTTCTCTTGTCTTGTGTTCAGTTATGATTAGAAACTTTGAGGTCATTGTGACATACAAGATAGATACAGTAGATGGAGCTGGAGAGTCAAAGAAATAGGAGAAAATGGCAGGCTCTGTTTACACTGTTCCTATGAGTCATATACTCAATGACATGTAACAACAAGAATTTCAGGGTCAGGTAAGCAGTGTTGTCTGAAAGGACTGTGCATCAGAATTGCATGACAGTTTGTTTAACAAAGTAAGAAGGGAGGGAGAAAAGTAGGGAGGGAGTGAGGAAGGAAAGAAGGATTACAGATCCCAGGATTATAGAAGGATTATAGATCTATGGAATAAAAGTTTCAGGCATTGAAGCTTAGTTAAGAAATTGTGCCGGAGATTCTGACACGCAAGCTCATTTGGGAAGCCATTATCAAAAGATTTTGTCCCTGATGTTAGGTTCCGTGTAGTCAAATATGACTCATAGTAAAAAAAAAGAAAAAAAAATATGACTCATAGTGACTCTGTGAACAATAGACCTGAACCTTGTCCTATTCTGTGCCGTCCTCATCGTCTCTGACACACTTGAGCTCATTGCTTCAGTCATTGCACTGATCTATCTCATTGGGGTTCTTCTTTTTATTTGCTGAGCTTCCATCTTTCCAAGCATGATATCCTCTTTCAAGGAACAGCCTCTCCTATCAACATGCCCAAAATATGTGAGACAATCTCCCAAAACTTGAAGGCATCATTTTTTTCTTCTGTTATCCGTATTCATTATCCAGCCCTTAGATGCAAGTGATGAATCAGGTACACCTTACTTGTCAAGCTGGCATCATTACTTTTCAGTATTTCACTGAGTTCTCTAACCAGAAGACTTGCCCACAGCAATTTGTCTTCTGATCTCCTGACTGTTGGGACCAAGGGTGTTCATTATGGATCAAGATTTTCAGCGTAATTTAAATGTACTATATCTTGCATGGTCTAGTGAGCACACTGAGTTCATCAGTAGCTGGATTCTTTTGCCTTTTAGTGCGATCGACAGACCAGCAGTCATGTCAGTAACATTTGGTTTTTGAATAAAAAAGCAGAATCGCAAGTGCTACCCTAGGCCTTTGTTGTTGTTATGTTCCATCGAGTCACTTGCGACTCATAGTGACCCTAGGTACAAAAACCCTAGACCTACGGAATCAAAATCTGTATTTTTAAACATTTTTTAATTTGGGTAAAAGTTCACAAAGTTTACAAATATTATCACCTTTTCATTCACTCATTAATAGACACATTTAACCATACTCTTGGGGTATATTTTCCTTTCCTTGCAGTCATTTTTACTCCTGTCTCCCTCCCTCCTAAGGAGCTCTGGTGTAGTCTATAAGGAGCTTCACCACTAACCCAAAGCTAGTGCCTCTTTGGCAGTTTGAATTCACCAGCGACCCCGCAGGAGAAAGATAGGCAATCTCCTCTGTGAAAACTTGCTGGAGTGTCAACTATGGTGGGTTCTAACTACACGGCAATGAATTTGATCTTCCTCCCTTCTTATTCCAGTTAACCCTTCAAGATTAGTTATTCATGTAAGTTTTTCTTTAGCTTTTTATAATAATTAATTTATCCCACAATTAGGGAGCTCTTATGATATAATCTATAGGGAGTTGCACTGCTAACCCAAAGGCAGCTTCTTTCTGGTGGTTCAAATGCACCAGTACCTCCATAGGAGAGAGATGGGAAATCTTCCACGTGATTGACAGACTCGTGAAAAGCCACTGGAGAGTGAGGTATGAGTTGGATCCCAGTTGATGCCAATAAGCTTGAGATCAGTGACTAAAGATGACAGAAGAAGGATCGATGACTTTCAGCTGTGGTCCTGGAGAAGTGTGTTGAACATACCATGGACTGCCAAGAGAACAAAAAGGTCTGTCCTAGAGAGGGTGAAACCAAGTTACTCCTTGGAGGCAAGAATTGTGAAGCTCCATCTCAGATACTTTGAGAATGTAGCCAGGAAGAACCAGTCTTTGGAAAAGGATGTCATGTTTAGAAGGGTGGAGCAACAGCACAGGAGAGGAAGATCCTGGATAAGATGGATTGACATAGTAACTAGGGTCATGGAGGTAGAAGTGTTAGAGACAGTGAGATTGGTTCAGGATAAGAGCTACTGTGTATCAGGTGGCTATGAGTTGCAGGTGACTTGATGGCACATTACAACTACAATTGTCCTTTTATGACTTAGTCACTTAGCATCATTTTTTCTAGAGTCATCCAGGTTGTGCAGTATTTCAGGAATTCTTGGTTGCTTTTTAGCAATGCATAATATTCTGATGTGTAAATAGAACATTGTTTCTTTAGTCATTTGTCCACTGATGGACACTTGGGTTGTTTTAGAACTCGTTGCTATTTTAAATAATACTACAATAATCATGAGTTTGAGCCTGTTTTTAACAAGACTCTGTGCAGATGATCCACAAGTATACTACCGGGTCAGGGGTCACCCCCGCAGGGCACTTCCAGGGAGCTCATTAGATTAGGATTCTTTTCAGTCCTGGGTATCTTGTCGAAGTGACTCAACTTTAACTGGGGGTGACCACAGTCCTTACTGTACCTCTCTCTCAATGTTGCTAAGAGCACGAATGGCTGAATCCTAAATGAAATTGTGAATTATTTGGATTAAGGATCACAGTATAAAAAATTATCCATGTTCAATGCTGAGCAAATTTGCCATTTGGCATTGATTACAGAGTGCTTAAAGAAAAAAACAAAAAACACCAAAAACTCAGAACAAAACAGGAGTTCTGGTGGCCTTGTGGTAAGTAAGGAGTGTTGCACTGCCAATCCTAAGGCAGGTGGTTTGCATCCACCAGGTGCTCCTGAGGAAGAAGATGGTCAGTCTTCTCCTGTGCAGTTTACAGTCACTGAAAAGCCACTGGAGGGTCAGCTATGACGGAAGGATAAGGTAGAACTCATCTCTGTATCTCCAGACTCCCAATCATTGCTTCAAACACACACACACACACACACACACACACACACACACACACACACGTTGTTTTTGTTCCTGCCAAGCCCGCCCCAACTCATCATGACCTTTTGTACAACAGGATGAAGTGTTGCCTGATTTGGTGCATCTTTCTGGTGATTGGTAAGCCCAAGACCATTGCTGTGCCTACTGTGTATTTGAGTGCCTTCCAACAGGTGTGACCAACACAGCAACCCTGCCAACAACAGATCTGAACCTTGTCCTTTCCTGTGTTATCCTCATCATCTCTGATGTGCTCAAACACATTGTTGCAGTCACTCTGTCAATCCATCCTGTTGAGGGTCTCCTTCTCTTTTCTCTGACCCTCATTCTTTCCCAGCACGATGTCTTCTTCCAAGGGCTGGCCCTTCCTGATAACACGCCCAATGCATGTGATACGAAGTTTCACCATCCTTGCCTCTGAAGAGCACCCTTTCTTCCTTCCTTCCTTCCTTCCTTCCTTCCTTCCTTCCTTCCTTCCTTCCTTCCTTCCTTGGGGCGTCATATTTCAGCACTACATCAGACAATAGTCTGATGTGATTCATCAGGTTTCCGAAGATAAAATCTTAACAGAGTTTGGGTTTCTGAAGGTATAAATCTTACAGAGAACTGCAAGGCAGCAGCTGACAAGCAGGAGAAGGAGCAGTCAGTTATCACGCAGGGTTACCTGAGTGACCACTATGTCCCTAATGCTGGGGAACCATAATAGATTAGAACAAGATTTTTATTTCAGGCTTGAACAAAGAGGAAGGAGTCAACACCCAGCTCCGAGCTTCATACTCAGCACAGTGGGCCCGGGAGTGACTGAGGCTGCTCCTCCAGCTCTGGATCATGGGCTACCAGCGCTGCTCCTTTGTACCTGTGTGGACCCTTTCCTGCCCTGTGGATACCATTCCTTCATTAAAGCCTTGAAATGCCTATCCATCCTTCAGAGTAAACTCACCTGGGTTTCCCCTGTACGCCTTCCTCCCCTCCGCATGGAAGTAGCCTCTGCCTCTTCGGGGCTCCTCTTTCACAGTTGTTCTCAAGGTCAGCAGGCATGAATGCTGTGTGCCTCTAACTCTTTCAGAACAGGGATCCCTAATCTGTCTCTGGGCACCAGACACGTAGAACAGGGCTTGGTGTGGAGAAAACTGTCCCATTGGAACAGACACATCTTTTCAACTGATCAATTTCTGAGCAGGATGAAGTCCTTTCTGTGGTGCCCTGACCTCATGCTCATGTAAGTTTTAACCAGAGCTGGCACTCTACTCCGTGGTTCTGAACAAGCGGCCCTCATTGTCCTTCTCCTAGCCCCAGCCAGCATTTGACTTCTTCTGGAAAGACCTGCACACCATATAATTCACGGTTTGTGGAGCTTCGAGCTCGGCTTCTCAGAGGGGCAGCCGCCGCCACTAGACCTCTGTGTGCTAGTGGGGATGAGGATGGAGCAGAAAGAAGCACCCTTAGATCACTGCAGGCCTAAAGTAGGAGTTGGACCTTGGCTCTTTAGACCTCAAGAAAGAAGCCTGTCAGATTCTGGGTACAGTGTCCCCCAGCACTAGGGTTTGTGAACTCAGCTGACTGCAGACTCCTTGCCTTGCCTGCCATTGCAGTGATGAGGCCTGACTTGGGTCAGGGAAGTGGTAGCTATTCCTATGCAGAGTGACTGTGAGAAGGGCTTGGTAGCCTGGCTTTGGAGCCACTGAACACCCTGAATGACACCTTAGATCTGTGGGTCTGACAGATTCTGACTGCTGTGTCCATCCTGTCCCTGAGTCCTCTTCCACCATCCAGTTGCATTTCCAAGGCTGTAAATGGCACTGAAGAGATTGCCCATCTTTATCTCTCGGAGCAGCTGGTGGATTTGAACCGCAGCAGAGGTGTGGCCTTTGGAAGGCAGCACAGCTTCCTACAGCCTATGGATTAGGCTGCCACAGCTCTCTTTTTAAAGGCTTTTCCTCCCTCCCTGTTTCTCCCAATCTCACCAGACAAAGAAACAAGTTACACTTGCAGATCAAACCAGTTGTCATCAAATCACCTCTAAGTCATGGTGCTCTCCTATGTGCCAGGGTAGAACTGTGCTCCACAGGGCTTCCAATGACTGGGGTTTTTAAAGCAGATCACCGGGGATTTCTTCAGAGATACCTCTGAATGGACTTGAACTTCTAATCTTTGGGTTAGCAGCTAAATGTGTTAACCTTAACACCGCTCAGAGACTCCAGGTCACATGAAGGTGAGTATGCTCAGACATGTCAGGCGAGGAGGGGACACCTAGCATGTCATGCTTCCCCTGGTTTGGGGCTGACTTGGTAACCCACAAGTGCCTGGCTGGACTCACTTGTGGGCCAATTGGAGGGACCAGTGGTAATAGCCAGTGAAACTGTGCTAAGATCAATACTGACTGTGTTGTAATTTGTTTACCAAGAAATGGAAAATGTTCTGCTTTTATGGCCTTCATGCCAGGTCCTGATTTTGTTGGAGAATGATCTGTATTCAGTCATTTCAGCTTGCGGTGCGTTGCGGGGAGCTGAGCCCTGGAGATGGGGCTTGTTTTCATTTCTTGTCCTGGACTGCCCTGGCTGTGTTCTGCTGAGGCAGCTCTGTGTCTGTTGTCACCCATCCACCTGGAAGGCACCCAGATGAACCACACACACCTGCCTCTCCGCTGTCTGAGAGAACCTTTCCTGAATGCTTTCGTAGAAGAGACTGAAAGATCAAGGGGCTTCCTCTAAGTTCTTTAAATGTCCTCCTCAGACTCAGGGCTGCTGTGGTTTGCTCCCACTTCACCCATCTCTTCTGAGAAGTACAAGAACGGGAGCAGTTTCTGGAACAAGGTCACAGGACTCCACTGTCTTCAGATACAGCGATTTGTTCATGTTCTTGGCCAAATTTGTCCGCAGACAAACCCACCCACTTCTGAGCTGTTGGAGCAGAGCCCAATGTTTCGAAATCTGTGTTTTTAGAAGGCCCAAGAGCACGCACCCAGGCTGGTTAAGGGAGATGGAGTTTCTCTGGCAGTTGTGAAGTGCACGGTGTTTGCTAACAGGAAGCTGCTGAGCTCCTCTTTTTAAACAGATCACGCTTTGTTTTTTGCAATCCTTATTTGGAACCTGTGGCATTGTGAACAAGGTCAAAAGTTTTGCATATTCTATGAGCATGTTTGCCATGAAAATGTCAGGCATAAATAATGGCAATAGCTGGCACCTTTGGAATGTTGACTGGAAGCCAGTGGCTATTTCTAGGGTCACAATTCCTCCTAAGTTGTCCCCCAACATGAATAGACTCAGATTAGAAAAAATGTCGGGAGGGACGTCTCCTACCCAGGTTGGGCCCAGAGCTTCTCAGAATCCCAGGAGGCTTGTAAGGCTTTCATAACCTCTCGCATCTTAAGCTCTGTCTTATGGCACGCCCTCTCTCTCTAGATCCACTGCCACACTTTGTTTCCTCATGAGCTATTGAAACTGCCTCTGTACCCACCTTTCTGCCACTCTGGAGGTGGAATAATAGAGAGGGAAGAGCTAGGGCTTTGGAATTGAACAGACCAGGCCGCAGTCAGGTAAAGTGCATACGAAAATACCCAGCGGAGTGCTTAGCATTTGGCCTCTACTCATTGTACGTTCATTGTCAGCTGTAGGCTTCCTCCTTCCACACAGTCATTCCAGACACCAGGGCTTTCAGACTGAATCTGAATCCATAGTTTGCATCATCTGGTCACTCTCCGGTATGTTGTAGCTCAGTGGTACCCTGACTCTTCAGTCTCAGCCCCTCTTCTTGAATCACAGAGTCGTCTCCTTCCCCAGCTCTCTTTCTTAGCACCACTCCCTACACCTGCTTTATCTTCTGGTCTTGTTATGGTTTATAACAATGCCAAAGTCGTCATTGTCTCCTTGCAGCCAGTACCTTTGCTTCCGTTTGATGTTTCTTCCCTCACCCTACCAACTTCTATTCAATCTTCTTGAAGAATAGACAGTTATTTAGTGAAGTCTTCTTTGAACTCCTTCTCTGCCTTTCTCTTGTTAGGTGCTGCTGAGTCAGAAATGACTCCTAGTTGAGCCTCCAGTGAGTTTTTAGCATCTGTAAATCGTGAAGGAGATTGCCTCTCTTTCTCCTTTGGAGCAGCTGGTGGATTCAAACAGCCACCAGCTTTCTGGGTTTGCAATATAGCTCCTTACCCACAAGGCCACCAGAGCACCTGAGGAGGTATCTTGTTAGCCCTTGCTGGGCTATCCCAGCTTTTTTCTTATACCTCCAAGATGGCACATATCACATTGGGTCTGTTCTTCCTAACAGTCTGTGAATAACTCAGCTTATCATGTCTCAATCATCTGTGTAATTGCCCCATTCGTGAACCCGGTTCCTAGTATTGAGCAGGCCATATAGTAAATGCTCAACCAATGTCTTATTTGATTTGATGAATCCAGTCCTCTCTAGTCCATTTGCACTGATCTCCAACACCACTCGTCAGGTTGTCCTCAGCATTGTACACACTAGTCTCTCAGTAATGGAGGGGGAACGGAACCATTTGTTGTCATGTAATTCTGTTTAGCAGTGATAATAATACTGATTAAAGAAAAAAGATGACATCTGTTGAAAGTGAATTATGTATCCATTTTGGTGCCAAGTTATAATTCCTTTTCATTCATTTTAATTATCATAAAAGAACGTAAAGCATATATTATCATTATAATGAACAGGTTCTCCCTAGAGAAGGTTGAGCCAAGCTGCTCCTTGGAGATAATGATTCTGAAGCCTCATCTGACATACTTTGGACATGTTGCAAGGAGGGACCAGTCCTTGGAGAGGGACATCATGCTTGTGGGGATGGAGGGACAGAGAAAGAGAGGGAAACCATTGATGAGATGGATTGATACAGTGACTGGAGTAATGAGGGTAGGTGTGCCAGAGACAGTAAAGTTGGCACAGGATAGAACAAAGTTTAGGCTGTTGTACATAAGGTCGCTATGAGTTGCAGGCGACTCAATGGCACATAACAACAACAACCCCCATTTTAAAGATGCATAATTTGAAGCACAGCAAAGCAAAATGATTGAAATCACTCAGTATTTTTCCCTCTGGGTCCAACTTGTAAGATTTTATAGAGTATACACGTCAATGACCTTCTAAGAAACTGTGTTACTGATTGGTAGACGCTGATGCGTCCTCTCTGGTTGGCTGGGTAAGAAGCTGTGAGTACAAAACAACTACGATATATCATCTCACCCCAGTCAGAATAGCAAAATTTAACAGAAAAGCAAGTGACAAATGCTGGCGAGGTTGTGGAGAGACTGGAACCCTTATTCACTGTTGGTGGAAGTGTAAAATGGTGCAACCACTGTGGAAGGCAGTATGGCGCTTTCTCAAAAAGTTGCAAATAGAGAAACCATTTGACCCAGCAATTCCACTACTGGGAATATATCCCAAAGAGACCATAACTGACATCCAAGCAGATATATGCACACCCATGTTTATCGCGGCTCTGTTCACAATAGCAAGGAGTTGGAAACAGCCCAGGTGCCCATCAACAAACGAATGGATAGAGAAGCTGTGGTATATTCACACAATGGAATACTATGCTGCATTGAAAAACAAGGAACTCATGCATTATTATTCAAAATGGATGACCCTGGAGGACATTATGTTGAGTGAAATATCTGTCACAAAAGGACAAATATTGCATGGTGCCACTGTTGTAAAATGGGATTGATATCAGGGTTGGGGTAAGACTGAGAAAAACTGGATAAATTGTGTATACTGCACTGAAACAGATGAGGGACTGAATAATTTAGAAGCGATGTATGATAGGATATTATGGTTATCACAAGAGTCCACAATTAAGGTAGCATAGTGGAATATACTTGTGGCGGTGGGAGGGGTGCGGGGGGATTGTGTACCAGGGAAGGAGTGTTTCTTTTACTTTTGAAAGAGAGAAGCGAACTGGTGTGTGTGGGCGGAGGGCTGGGCGGGGAGAGAAGTGCAGCAATGAATGAATGGAAATCCAAAATCTCTGTAAATGCTCATTAAAATTATTTTAAAAAATTTAGAATGATTAATGGAAAAAATAATTGTCATACAGTTGATTTCAACTCATGGCATCCCAAGTGTTTTAGAGTAGAACTGTGTTCCATTCACCAACAGCAACAATACAAAGAAAATGAGATCATTTCAACAACCCCAGAAACATAGAAGAATTATTTTCACAAAATGTCTAATTTACCACAGAATAAAAAAATGAGTAGCGTCATGTTTGTAATTCCACAGAACATTAAGTAGAATAACAGAATTGACTGAGAAGTGCATTTTTTATAAATGCAGTTATTTTTTATTTTTGCTAATAATAAAAATAAAAATAACTTTTATGAAGAAAAAAATAAAGAAGCTGTGAGTGTTACTTATTGGTAGACGCTTATGTGTCCTCTCTGATTGGCTGAGTGTTTGATCTGGTTTGGTCAGGGGTCGTGTGTGGAAACCCTTTCTTAGCTATTCTGTGTCATTCCTCTTGGGAATATCAACACTTTGACGGTACAGTGATTGTCTCTTTGGAGTTTTATTTCCTAGCTTTTCTACTCCAGGGAAACTGACTAACCTGTATGATTGAGAAAGACAAATCTTGATGATGTGACATGGTTTATCTAGGAAGGAAAACTTCATAAGCGCCAAGCATCTTTCTGCAGAAGATTCCATGACAAGCATGCCAGGCTGTTAACGTAGAAGCCTTGGCCCAACTACCCCTTATATTTGCCTCAATTTGTTATCTTTCTCCCTCTCTTTCTCATCAAAGTGGCACACACACCTACTCCTATCTTGCCACCCATCTTTCTTGCTTGCCTCCTTTCCCATAATTTCTTCTGTGGGTTTTCCTATACTGAATTGAGCACTTTGAAACTACCATTTCATCTTTCTCCAGTGAATAAATGACAATGTGAAGTTTATGTGACTTGGACATGGTATCTGCTATTTTTGCAACAGCATTTCCTACCACCATATGTTAAGGGGCTTCAAGATTATATCATTTGAGGAAATGTTGTATTCTGTATTTCCTTGTGGAGAGTGAAAAGACCACTGGCATGGTGAAGACACTGAGGAGTGCACAGGTGAACAATCTTGATCTCATGTGACCCACCACGGAACTTCTTGTTGTGTAACACTAAAAACTTGTGAAAACTCTCTGGGACCTTCTGTCATGTTGTGGGAGCAAGAGTAGGAGCAGGTCTGGCAGTGAGCTGCACACTCACAGGCTCACAGTGACCACTTTGTGCAAGCTTGGGGACCAGGGCTTCAGGATGCCCAAGGAGCTCAGTGTAACATTCTCGACCTACTGGGATGTTGTACCAATGTCCTCAGGATTAGTGGGTATATTTAGGAGTTTCCTCATGGCAGCATTAAATTTACAGCCTAGAATGTTGAGAAATCTCCAGTCTCTAAATACATTCCCATATCATATCCTTGAAGGCATCAGGACTTATTCTGGAACCCTAATATTCAGCATAGTACTTGAAAAACAATAAGCACTTCTTGCCTGTATTGAATTCTCAAATGTTGTTGTTAGGTGCGATAGAGTCAACTATACTCACAGCAACTCTATGAGCAATGAACCTAAACCTTGCTCCAATCTGTGCCATTCTCATAATCTCTGATATCCTTGAGCCCATTAATAATTTACTTTGCCAATTCATCTCATTGAGAGTCTTCCTCCCTTTGGCTGACCTTCCATGTTTCCAAGCATGATACCTTTTTCCATGGACCAGCCCCTTCCTAACAACACAGAGTTTTACCATTCTTGCCTCTAAGGAGGCCTTGTCTGCCCTTTCTCCAAGATATATTTGTTTGTCCCTTTGGCAGTTAATCCTTTTGGGATGTTCAGTACTCTTCTCTGATACCATAACTCAAAGGCAATTCTTCTGTTATTCTTAGCCATTGTGTAGCTCTCAGATGCATAACAAGTGATTGGAAAGACCATGGCCTGAATCAGACACACCTTAATCCTCAAATTGACATCCTTACTCCTCAGTACTTTGGAGAGGTCCCTACAGATTTTCCCAGTGCAATGCATCTCCTTATTTTCTGACTGTTGGTACCAAGGGTGTTAATTGTGGATCCAAGCACGATGACGCTGTTGATAGTTTCAATCGCCTCTCCATCCATCATGACACTGTCTATCGGTCCAGTGGTTTTCTTGACATTGAGACTAAATCCATACTGAAGTCTGTATTCCTGGTCTTCTGCAACAAGTGCTTCAAGTCCTCCTCACTTTCAACAAGCAGGGATATGTCATCTGCATAATGCAGGTTATTTATGAGTCTCCCTCCAATCCTGATGCCACATTCCTCTTTATAGAGCCTAACTTCATGAATAATTTACTCAACATACAGATTGAATGAGGGAGTGGCATCCACTTCCTAAACAACAAGCCTCTCAAACTCTATGAACTTTGAGAAATGACGATAGTTATAGAAAGCCTTCAGGTTTTTTGTTTGTAGGGTCACTATGAGTTGTGCTCAACTTGATGGCAATCAACAACAACAACAACACATACAGATTGAATAAATATAAAGAATACAACCTGATGTATTCCCTTCTCAATTTTAAATCATGAGGTTTTCCTCTGCTCTGTTCACACAATAGCCTCTTGGTTCAGGTATAGGTTCCTCATGAGCACAATCAAGTGATCTAGGACTCCCATTCTTAGTCAGCCACAATGCATTATCATCTACACAACCAAATGCCTTTGCATAGTCAATAAAGCACAAATAGACATTCTTCTAATATTCTTTACTTTCAGCCAGGATCCTTCTGACATTAGCAATGATATCCCTGGGGTCACGGCCTCTTCTAAATCTTACTTGAACTTCTGGCAGTTCCCTATCAGTACACAGTTTAAGCCATTCTTGAATGATCTTCAGCAGTATTTTGCTTGCATGTGATATTAATGATATTGTTTGATAGTTTCCACATTCAGTTGGATCACCTTTCTTGGGAGTGGAAACAAATACAGACCTCTTCCAATCTGTTGGCCAGATAGCTGTCCTCCAAATTTCCTGTCATAGACTTGTGAGTGCATCCAAGGTTGCATCTGTTAATTGAAACAAGTCAACTGATGTCCTATTGATACCAACTATCAAAGGATCCATTAATTAGAGGCTATGTTCTTATATTCAAAAACATGTTCGCAAAGGCATTTAACTGTGTAGATAATAACAAACTATGGCTGACTCTGAGAAGAATGGGAATCCCAGAACACTTGATCATTCTAATGTGAAACTTATACTTGGACCAGGAGGCAGTCGTCAGAACAGAGCAAGGGAACACTGCATGGTTCAAAATTGGGAAGGGCATACGCCAGGGATGCATCCTATCTCCATACCTTTTCAACCTATATGCAGAACAGATTATCTGGGAGGCTGGGCTCTATGAGGAGAAATGTGGGGTCAAGGTTGGTGGACGATTTATCAGCAATCTGCGTTATGCGGATGACACAACCCTGCTTGCTGAAACTGAAGAGGACCTGAAGCGCCTGCTGCAGAGTGTCAAGGACTGCAGCCTACAATATGGACTGAGGCTCAATGTCAAGAAGACAAAGATTCTCACCACTGGACCAATTGGCAGCATCAGGATGGATGGTGAAGAGATTGAGATTGTACACTGCTTTAGTTTGCTTGGCTCCATAGTCAACAGTCTTGGCACCAGCAGCCAGGAAATTAAAAGGCACATTGCCATGGGAAAGTCTGCTGTTAGGGACCTCTCCAAAGTACTGAAGAGCAATGGTGTCTCTCTGGAGACTAAGGTGCGTCTGATACAGGCTATGGTCTTCGCAATGCATCAGAGAGTTGTACAATGACCAAGGAGGGTAGAAGGAGAATTGATGCCTTTGAGCTGTGGTGCTGGAGAAGAGTATTGAGAATACCATGGACTGCTAGGAAAACAAACATATTTGTCCTGGAAAGGGTTAAGCCAGGTGGCTCCTTGGAGGCAAGGATTCTGAGGCTCCGTCTAACTTACTTTGGACATGTTGTGAGGAGAGACCGGTCCTTAGAGAGGGACATCATGCTTGGGAGGGTGGAGGGACAGCGCAGGAGAAGAAGGCCCTCTACGAGGTGGATTGATTCAGTGACTGGGATAATTGGGATGGGAGTGTCAGAGACAGTGCAATAGGCACAGGACAGAGCGGAGTTTAGGGATGTTGTACATAGGGTCGCTATGAGTTGTAAGTGACTCGATGGCACATAACAACAACAACAACAAACAACAACAACAACATGTTCTTATATATCAATTATCATTCATCCTTGATGAATTATTATTCATACTTCTATACAATTATTCATACTTCTCATGTACAAATATTCAAAGATTTCTCTAGATTCTATTTATAAAGTAGGCAAAATTCATCCATAAACAGTAAAATTAAATTATGCAGGGAGAATCTGTTTCATCACTTTTTAATAAATGTAGATAGACACACAGAGATACTTAGAACACAAACTGTATAGACACAAGCAAGCACATAGACACACTTGCAAAGATGGACAAATACTCTTTTCTCACCAAAAAAATAGATACATAGATAAAATTAAACACATAAACATGCAAAAAGATGTTCCAGATCTCCTCCAACATATATATGTACACACTCACACACACACACACACACACACACACATACACACATGCTTTTCTGGTTATTTACTACTGGGGTGCAAAGGGCTCCGAGACTTAGTGTTTTAAAACAACAACCATATTATTAATCTTATTAATCTATACATGAGCTCTGGTGGCCTAATGGAAAGAACCTGCACTGAAATCCTGAAGGCACGTGTTTCGAGGCCACCAGCTGCTCCACTGGAGAAGGATGGACAATTCCCTCCATGCGATTAACTACCTCTGAAGGCCCACCGGAGTGTCAGCTATGGGTCCATTCCGACTCTACTGTATACAACAACAACAACAACAAATTAATCTATACATAAGGAATTTGAGCAAGATTGGCTGGGTGATCCTTTTGTTCCTTGTGGCCTAGATGGAAGTCACTCAGTGTCAGGTATTGACCAGTGAGTTGGTTAGGGTGAAGGGACCTGGATGCCTTCCCTATCATGCCTTGGTGGGAGTGACAGGAAGACTGGGCTCAGCTGAAAGAGCTCAGAGGAGAATTTACTCATGGACTTTCAGGCGTGCCAGTCTCAGAGCACTCCAACTTCCTACATGGTAGAATCATCCCCAGAATGAACATTCCAAGAATCTCAGAATAAAGCTCTGTGACTTCTTATGACCCATCCTTAGAAGCTTTAGAATATCACTGTGTTACAGTTTATTGGCCACCAAAATCACTAAAGCTAGCTCTGGTGGCTTAGTGATAAGGAATTGTATGGCCATTGCAAAGGAATGCAGTTTAAATCCACCACCTGCCCCTTTGGAGAATGATGGGTAATCTCCTCCTGTGCAATTTACTGCCTCTGAAAACCTGCTGGAAGGTCAGCTATGGGTCAGTTCTGACTCAAGGGTAAAAAATAACAACAGCTCACACTTAAGGAGGAAGCTAGTAATCTACCTCTCAATAGCATGAGTAATGAAGAATTTATAGCCACTATTAATCTAACTCACGGACACATACAAATCCCTGCGAAGTTCAAGCTTTCCCTATTAAGCACTCTATTATGGTTGCATATGAGCCTGAGGAAACTACAACTGTGCGACTCACAATGGAGGAGCACTTCTTTCATTTAGGGGCTGGCATCCCTATTCTATGAGGTAAATATAAAGCTTCCTCTTCCGTATACTATACAGCTTATATTACAAATAACTGGTAGAAACCAGAATCTCTGAGCAGGAAGTGCTACACATTCCATGCAATCTAGCCCCATTCTGTATGCTTGTGACACTGAGATCCAGAGAAAGGACAAATTGTTCAAGGTCATGCAACTAAAATGCCCTTGTTCTGGGGTATCTAATTCCCTTACACCCTTTCCAGGGCTCCCCTCCATGGAATTTCTTCTGCTTGTGCTCCCACTGACTGAGCCCCTTCCAGTGACCAGGTGTCCTTATGTATCAACCCTCTAGGTAAGCATTGGGGCCTAAAGACAGGACAGTCCCTGACTAATCAATCCTGAGGCCTGAGACAGCAGAATACTCACATAGGTGACCAGTGAAATACTTCCCCCCCGAGGGGCTACTGACCACAGAGGAAGCAGACAAAAGCCCAAGACATTGGCTGCCAGAGTGCTACAGAGATAACACCACCTTCATCTTTCTTACTAGGAAAAGTACATAAATCAAGTTGATCTACCCATCTCATACCCAGTAGCTTAACATGCAGATGATGCAGTATAGTGGCTTTGGTTAGTTAAGTTTCATTTATCCGCCTCTCACCAACCTCTCCTAACTTGCTAACTGTGTGACCTTGGCCAGGTATCTTGACCTTTTGAGCTGCAGTTTCCTCATTTGTATATTGAGAATATCATATTCAGTCAGTCTTCTATTCCACATGGAGTTCTTTGCTGCAATCCCAAGAGCATGTGGTTCAAATATAGTGGCTTGAAATATATCCCTCCAAAAGATATATTCAAGTCCAAACTTCTGGGAGGTGTGAATGATGCTACTTGGGAAAAGAATTTTTTGTAGGTGTCATTAAAATGAGATGAAGTCATGCTGGATGCGAGGAGGTCCTAACTCCAGTGATTGATATCCTTATTTTAAAAAGGAGAGTGCACACAGAGGAGCACACAGAAGTCTATGTGACAATGTGACAAGTAGGGATGAAGGATTGTCAGCAACCACTGGAATCTGGTAGGAAGGTATGAGACACAGTTTCCCTTCAAGCCCCTAGAAGAAACTAGTGCTGTAGACACCTTAATTTTGCACCCCTGGACTCCAGGATTGTCAGAGAACAACTTTTTATTGTGCTAGACTCCTAACTTTGTGATAAATTAGTGTGGTGGTCCTAGGAAACTAGTATGCCAAATTAACGAGAGTTTGAAAAAATCTTTCTCTTTATTTTACTTCTAAGCTAACTTTAAAAAGGAAGTTTTTTTTTTTTTTTTTTTTTTTCAAATCAGATCTGACTGGTACAGGAGGATATTGCACTTCCTTCTCCGGCAGAGCGTCTGGTGGATTCGAACCGTGTTCCTCTGGGATTGCAGTGCAGTTTCTTGCCACTAGGCCACCAGAGCTCCCCTATGGAAGTTCTTGAACAGGGAGGTTATAGAAGGAAGGTTTGGGGGTTTTTTTTGAGAGGTCTTTTTTATAACAGTTTTTTAAAAATGTGTTTCAAAATGTGACATAGTAATTCCCTTAAGAAGCTGTGGTGGGAAGAATAAGAGCTTCTAAGGGTGTCGGTGGCCTAGATCTTGGAATCTGTAAACATGTATGCTACATGGGGGGAAAAAAAAGAATTAAGGTTCCTAATCACTGACTTTCAAAGAGAGAGCTTATCCTGGATTATGTAGAGGGACCCGATCTAACCACACATACTCAGTAGAGTGGGTCAGAGAGACGTGACATCAGAACAGCTCAACCTGCCCTTGCTGGCTTTGAAGGAAACATATCTGCTTCATTTCTTTAAACTAAGAAAACATGCTCTCTAAGACATTAAATGACTAACACCTAAGGGTAAGCGCTAGTAAGTGTCATAAGCAGGGTTTAGACCTAATTCCCTTGACTGTGAATTGTCTTTCTATTTTGTGCTTGTGTTGATTTTTTTTTTTACAATAAGTCTTCTACAATAACAGTCTTATATGTCCTTATGGGACTGTCTTTCTATTTTTGTACTAGTCTTGGGGAAATATCTAGAAGAAGCTCATGTTAGAGCATTGTTTTCATTGTTGTTAGGTGCCGTCGAGTAAACCCCTGATTTACAGCTTCTCTGGTACAGCAGCCTGAAGCACTGCCCACACTGTCCCGACAGTCTCCACAGTGCTCAAGCCGTCACTGTACCTTGTTTAGCATCTTCCCCTCCTTCATGCTTTTCAAGCATGATGCCCTTTGTCAAGGGTCCCTGGCTGTGTGCCCCCAGGTGGCATACATTTCCTCTCAGGGTTCTTTAACTGTGGAGTGAGAAAACCAGGGCTTTGTTAATGAAAAGTTGCTACAGATGGGTTGAAAGGTTTATGAAACTGTGTGCAGACTTCTGGGTGTACGTGTACTGAAGAATTGACTTTCGTCATAAAAATAGCTTCTGTTTTATGTGTGCATTCAGTAGCCTTCTAGCTCTAAAACAAAAATATTGTGCTATTTGTTGTTGTTGTTTTTGTTCTGTGCCATTAAGTCGTCTATGACTCATAATGACTGTATGGACAGCAGCTCTAATGCCTGTCCTGTCCTGAATCAGTCTCACTGCTTCCAACACATCTACCCTCATTGCCCCAGTTACTGTATCAATCCATTTCATTTGGGTTCTTCCTCTCCTGTGTTGTCCTTGCACTCTTTCAAGAATGATGTCCTTCTCCAATGACCAGTCCCTCTTGGCCACCTGCCCAAAGTATGTAAAATGGAGCTTCAAAATCCTACCCTTCAGGAAGAAACTTGGTTTCACACTCTCCAAGACAAACCTATCTGTTTTCTTGTCTGTTAAAGACTCTTCTCCAGCACCACAACTGAAGGGCATCAATTCTTCTCCTGTCATCCTAAGTCATTGTCCAGCTCTCTGATTCATAGCAAGTAATTGTGAAGACCATGACACACCTTAGTCTCTAGACTGACATTGTTGCTTCTCAGTACTCTGGAGAGGTCCCTGACAGCAGACTTTTCCAGGACAATTTGACATTTGATTTCCTGACTACTGGTGCCAAGAGTGTAGATTGTGGAGCCGAGCAAGTTATAATTGTTAACAACCTCAACCCCTTCTACAACTGTCATGGTGCTGCCAATTAGCCCAGTGGTGAGAATCTTTGTTTTTTTGATGTTGAGCTTCAATCCGTATTGAAGACTATAGTCCTTGACCTTCTGCAGCAAGCACTTCAGGTTCTCCTCAGTTTCATCAGGCAACGTTGTGTCATCTGCATAACATAGTTTGTTGCTGAGTCTTCCTCCAATCCTGATGTCACATTCCTCATCATAAAGGCACATCTCCTGAATGATCTGTTTTGTATCTAGATTGAAAAGGTATGGAGACAGGATTCATCCCTGACACATTCCTTTCCTGATTTTAAACTGTGTGGTGGTTCCTTGCTCTGTTCTGAGTACTGCTTCCTGGTCCAAATACAGGTTTCACATAGCACTATCAAGTGTTCTGGGATTCTCATTCTCCTCAAGGTTAGCCACAGTTTGTCGTGATCCACACAGCCAATACCTTTGCATAGTCAATAAAATACAGATAATCATTCCTCTGGTACTCTTTGCTTTCTGCAAAGATCCACCTGAAGCATTAAAAGAAGATGGAAGGAGTATACATAGATGTTGCTGTTATGTGCCGTCGAGTCATTTGCAACTCATAGCGACCCTATGCACAACAGCCCTAAACCCTGCTCTGTCCTGCGCCAACCGCACTGCCTCTGACACACCCATCCCGATTACCCCAGTCACCGAATCAATCCATCTCATAGAGGATCTTCCCCTCCTGCGCTGTCCCTCCACCCTCCCAAGCATGATGTCCCTCTCCAAGGATCCGTCTCTCCTGGCAACATGTCCAAAGTATGTCAGACGAAGCCCCAGAATCCTTGCCTCCAAGGAGTAGCTTGGTTTAATCCTCTCCAAGATGAATCTGTTTGTTTTCCTGGCAGTCCATGGTACATTCAGTACTCTTCTCCAGCACCACAGCTCAAAGGCATCAACTGTACCAAAAACAATTGGCTGACACAGAAGAAATTCAAGAAACAGCATGTGTGATCAAGAGGCAGTGGTGGTGATGGAGGAATTTCAGGCTGCTCTGAAGGACTTGGGGGGGGGGAACACCTCAGGAATTAACAGAATAACAATTGAAATATTTCAACAAACAGATGCTGCCCTGAACATAGTCACCAGGTTGTGCCAACAAATCTGAAGGACAACTACCTGGTCAACTGACTGGAAGAGGTCCATATTTTTCCCATGCCAAAAAAAGGTGACTGGACAGAGTGTGGAAGTTATCAAACAATATCACATGTAAGCAGAATCCTGCTGAGGATTATTTACAAACTACCGGGACAGTATGTTGACAGAGAACTACCAGAAATACAATCTGGGTTTAGAAGAGGTCATGGCACTAGAGACATTATTACCAACGTCAGACATTATTTTAAGTGTTGATCTATAACAGCAGGTATAACAAGAGAGCTCTGGTGGTGTAGTTCATGGAGAATTGCACTTTTAACCCAAAGACAATACCATGGGAGAGAGAGAGATGGACAGTCTCCTCCTGTGCAAATTATAGACCCTTAAAACCCGATGAAAGATAAGCAATGAGTTGATTTTGGAATTAAGGTAATGCAGGGCTTTTTGTTGTTTTTTCTTTTTTTAAATTGTATTAGGGAAAGAAAAGACACACAAAGCACATTATATATACAGTTTGATGCCACGTGCTGCTAAGAAGAAAAGGACAATAACATAAGAGGATGAGGGATGTTCAGGAAGACTGAAAAAAAAATTCCTCAGATGAGGAAGGCATTTGAGCAGAGACAAGTGTGAAGCTGAAGGAACAAGTCTCACAGACAGCTGGGGGAAATATGCCAGGCAGGGTCAACAGTGTGCACAAAGTCCCTGAAGTGGAAGCCAGTGCATGAGTTGGGGTATAGATGAGTTCAGAGAGAGAGCCAGGGTCTCTGAGGCTGCCATAGGAC
The DNA here is from genome assembly GCF_000299155.1 of Elephantulus edwardii. Lineage (NCBI taxonomy): Eukaryota > Metazoa > Chordata > Mammalia > Macroscelidea > Macroscelididae > Elephantulus > Elephantulus edwardii. The sequence goes on along the minus strand of NW_006399759.1, from coordinate 34,566,024 downwards.
CTTGGAATTACCTCCAAAAGGAATGAAGAGCACTAGAAGGTTTAGAGCAGAGAAATGCCGATGTAACATTCCAGAATGTTCCTTCTGGTTGCCGAGGGAACAGCCTAACAAAGAGCAGAAGCAGGCTAAGGAAGAAATCCAACTGGTTAGGAGTGATGAATTTTTAGGGTTTGGTGTTGAAAATAGAGCTTCACTATTTGCTCATGACTGGAAGTAGGTCAAGAAAGAAAAAGAGAAACCAGCAAGGACTCCTCCCAATCAAACACTCTTCCCTGGGATGCCAGCCCACTTGCCAGGATTAAGTATCATTCACTCCAGGTGTGATTACTGTTTTCCTAACCTGTCAAGTCATTAATTACTCTTCTGATATATTTCAATGGTAAGTGATCTCTATTAATTATTAGTAAGTGAGCCATTTAAAAAAGGTTGTCTGGACTTCAGATGTTTCATTTGAGGAAATAATGGAGGAAAGAATTAAAGTTGGCATCTATGAGTTTTACAGTGATTATCAGAGTCATATATCAGATCAGTGTTTATGATTGATTATTTAAGGCATAGAGCTGGGGACAGTGACTTTAATCTCAGCTTTTAGTGGTTATCTCACGGAACTAAAAAGGGACAACATAGCAAGTCAGCATAATCCTTCTTCATAGTGAGCCATCCAAATTATAATCCAGGTGACTCCCAGTTCCTCCCAATTTACTAAGTTGTGTCCTCTAAGCCATGTTGACCCCGGTTGTATCAGTAAAACTGTGCTCCAAGGGTTTTCAGGGTCAATGGAAAGGGTTTATTTTCACAGAAATCTGACCCCCTGGAGAGCTGGCTTTGGAGCCATTGGCAGGGCAGCAAGATGATTTGGTGATGGGGAACATGTGAATGAGATAAACTAATGGAGCAAAGGCATTAGGAAGGTGGCAGAGATTTAAAAGTTCTTAGTGTGGCCTACAGTTCTCTCCTTCCTGGAGCACTAGACCCAAGCCCTGCTGCCTGGAGGCCCTCGGCCTCACTGCCTAGTGACTCCAGCCCTGCCACCTGGACTCCCAAACCTTCCGTCTCCAGGACCTTGCACCATTGCCTGGATGCTCCAGCCATACACTTGGATGCTCAGCCACACTGCCTGGAGGACCTTCCCCTGCAGCCCCACTGCTGGGGTGCTCCCACCCACCATCTGGAAGCCCAGCCCCACCACCTCGAAGACCTGGCCCTGCAACCTGGACACCTCACCAGCTGGAGGATGACTCACTGCTGCCCCTCTGAACTGTGCCAGGGACAGCCATATCACAGGTGATCCCATTTCCTCTCACCTCCAAGAGCTTCAGCTGTCTTTATCCCTGGGCACTTTGGACCCGGTTAGCCTAACTGCAGCAGTTGCCAGACAGAGAAGACTGCCAACTCACAGGCCATATCTCTCCCCAACTGAAGCAAGTCTTTTCTTGAGTCAAAAGCTCAGAGAGAAATTCAGGCAGGATACCTGCCCTACTCTCCTCTGGACCAGTGACTTTCAGAACCAAGGTTTTCTGACCAAGAGTTAGCTGAGGCCTCAGGCATGAAAAACTCTACCACAGTAATGACACAGAAAAAACAGACTATTTCACACCCTACATAAACTCAAATTAAGATGTCATCCCTACAAAGTGACAAAATATCAATGGATTTCCTGAAGTCAGAGAGACTGAATTTCTGACACAGAATTTGAAAGAACAATGATTGAATATTCTCAATGAAAAAGAATTACAGGTCTCTGCAAGAAAAAACCAAGGAGAAGAAAAAAAAACCTAACACACCAAAAAACCAAAACCCCAACAATCCAAGAAAATACAGAAAAAACAAATAAGGCATTAGAAAAAACAAGAAACCACAATTCAGAATATGAGGGCCAATGTTTCAGATGTTGTCAACATGTTAGAGGGACATATGAACAGAATTTAAGAGATGGAACATAGAACTAGTGAAACAGAAGATAGAATTATCACCACTGATGACCTAGAACAAAAAGCAAAGTCAAAAAGGAAGGAAAAAGAAAAAAGCCTAAGAATGATGTGGGACACCATCAGAAGAATAACATGTGCATAATCAGAATCCCAGAATAGGAAGAAGCAGATAGAGGTACCGAGAAAGTGGTGGAAGAATTACTAGAATAAAACTTTCCGATCCCCGGCATCTCCACCAAAAAAAACCCCCAAAAACAAAACAACAACAACAACAAAAAAAAAACTTTCCAGGCATAATGAAGAATGGGAGAACACCATGTAGAATAGACCCCAAAAGAAAAACATCAAGGCATATCATAATCAAATTTGCCAGAACCAAAGATAAGGAGAGAATTCTGGAAGCAGCAAGGGAGAAACAAAGAGTAACCTTTAAGGGAGCGCAAATAAGAGTAATTGCCAATTTCTCAGCAGAAACCATGTGAGCAAGAATTACATATACAAATGACTTGCAAATACAACAGTCAACCAAGAATATTGTACCCAACAAAACTGTCCATCAAATATGAAGGAGCGATCAAGATAATCTCAGAAAAGCAGAACCTAAGGGAATACAACAGTCAACCAAGAATATTGTACCCAACAAAACTGTCCATCAAATATGAAGGAGAGATCAAGATAATCTCAGAAAAGCAGAACCTAAGGGAATTTGTAAAAACAAGACCAGTGTTGCTGGAAACACTGAGAGACGTCTTTCTTGCAGAGGTGTCACAGAAAGCAGGATGGACCCAAAGTAACCAGCAACAACATCAAAAAGAACTTAAGAAAATGATAGTAATAAAACTTTGCCTCTCAATAATCACACTGAATATGAGTGGTTTAAATGCACCACTGAAGAGAAAAAGAGTAGCAAATTGTATAAAAGACCAAAATCCATCATTAGAAACACACCTGAAAAGTGAAGGTAAAAAAATTCTAATAATAAAAGGGTGGGGGGAAAATATACCAAGCGTATGACAACCAGAAAAAAGCAGGGGTAGTGATATCAATCTCCGGCAAAATAGATTTCAATGCAATAACCATTACAAAGGACACGTAAGGTCACTACATAATGATTAAAGGGTCAATAAGACAAGAAAACACAACAACAATAAATATCTATGCACAAAATGATGTTGTTGTTGTTGTTATGTGCCGTCG
>NW_006399759.1:34551816-34556146 GCF_000299155.1 Elephantulus edwardii | reverse complement strand
AGAGGCTCTTTGACAATAGGAAACACATAGACTATTGTGGAGATTGATTTTGGAATTTAGATGCACTGTTATCAATTGTGCTTAGCCATACATGTTCATATCCTTGAAGATGCACACAAATTTAACTAACAAGTTAAAAATACATGAGTCAAAAATTAAAAGCAATCATATTCCAATTAGAGGTTCTAACAGTGGCACAAATCAAGGTACAGAGGGAAGGTAGTTCTTAAAATAAAAGGCTTACTGACTCGTACTTTTTCTATTATGGTATAAAGGTTAGGAACCATAAGATGTAGAGGCTAAATTATGTCATTTATTGTTCTTAAGTCCTGGACAAAATTCCATCTATCACTAGGTTATTTTACAGCTCGGAAGTCAACATGCAAGACAGAGGTGAAGTAAGGAACTGCTTATGAGGTTTTCCATCATTTCCAACAACTAAGAAATAGTGAGAAGGGTTGGGACCTCAGAAGGCTTTTAGGACCAAATAGTAGGCTCTTGCGCCCAGGATAAAATGAATATACTTACCAGTAATGTTAATGCTCACCCACAGCTCTTCTGGGAGGATCTAAATCGTTGAAGCGCAAAGAATCTTTTTAAAGAGCAAAGGGAACTGAGGGGGAGTAAGGAGGAAAATGTGCAACAATGAATGAATGGAAATCCAAGTTTTTGTAAACTTTTGTTAAAATATTTTTTTTAAATAAAAAGAAGGTGGCAGAGTCACAAGTCTCAGCAGTACAGAGTAGGATGGTTCATCTGGAATGCAGTGTGTGAAGGGTCAGGAAAAGGAGTGAGAAGAGATAGACAGACATGAGTAGATTGTGCAAGGCCATGTACACTAGGATAGGGCTCTACCCCGTGGGCAACGGGGCATCACTGAAACTTTTAAATAAGGAATGATATGTAGTGATTTCAGAAGAAAAAAACTAGACATAGACAACAGTTTTCTCACATTTGACAAGTTGTGCTCCCTTGCTTCAATATAATCCATAGTAAAGCTCTGGTGAAACAGTCCCATAGAGGACTGTGCTGCTAACCCAAAGACTGTGCTGCTCTGGTGGTTTGGATCCACCAGCAGCAGAAAGATGGACAAACTCCTTCCATGCAATTCACAGCCCCCAAAACCTCCTGAAGAGTCACCTATGAGTGAGTTCTGACTCAATGACTACTGGTTGAGTTGATAATTTTTTAATAAGGAAACTTTATTCCAGGGAGGAGAAGGAACTTGACAAAGTCATCCATGAATCCAGAGTTAGAACTGGAGCCCAATTTATCTCTTTATGAAGGGAGACATGATGATGGTGATGATGATGATGATGATGATATGTGACCATAACATTTTATATAAGTTTAACACTTGACACTAAGCATTTATCAGATTCTTATGGTAATCCCATGATAAACTTGTTGCTATTCTTCTTTTATACAGAGGAAACTGAGTCTTAGAAATATTAAATTATTTGCCCCAGACTACACAGTTGATTAGATAGGAACTTAGAACTCTAGATAATCAATGGCTTTGAGCTGTGGTATTGGAGAAGAGTGCTGAATATCCCATGGATTGCCCAAAGGACAAACAAATATGTCTTGGAAAAGGTGCGTCTGGGGTGCTTCTTGGAGGCCATGATAGTGAAACTTCATCCTACATGTTTTGGGCTTGTTATTCGGAGGGGCTAGTCCTTGGAAAATCACATCATGCTTGGAAAGGTGAAGAGTCAGTGATGGAGCGGAAGATCCTTAAATGAGACATAATAACTCTAACACTGGACTTAAGTATGTCAGGGATGGTCAGGATGGCTCAGAATAGGGCAGAATTAGATTCATTTGTTAATAGTATCGCTACAATTGGTAGTCAATGTGACTACATTTGATGAAAACAAAACCCAGATAGCTTGACTCCAAAGAGGGCCAAACTGGAATATGGAATGCTAAATTTTCTCTCTTTTAATGGCAAATTGAACCCAAAACTCGATACACAAATGTTTGTGCCAACTTTATTCATAATTGCCAAGATCTGAGAACCACTCAACTATTCAATTTATGAACAAAATAAACTGTGGCACATTCACACAAAGGAATTTTACTCAGCAATAAAAATTTATGAACTATTGATACAACCACATGGATTTTTAAAAAAATACATTATGTTAAGTTAAGAATGTGAGACTCAAAGTTTACATTCTTTATGATTTCTGAAAAAGCATAACTGTAGCTATTGAGAATAGATTAGTGATTGGTGGACCTGGGGTCGAGGTGGAGAATGATTACACACAGTACAAGGTATTATTTTAGGGGAATAGATGGTTCTACATCTTGACTGAGTCAGGGCTGTATAAATGCATGCTTATTAAAAAATCACATATCTGTACCCTAAGGAGTAATTTTACTCTATGTAAATTTTAACAATAAAATAAAAAAGAATGACAACCACCAAACCTGTGAGTGAAGAAGTTGAGGACATTCTGGCTCCAGAAGGTAGAAGGATCAAAAAAGAGCTACTTCTGTGGCAATGTGGCCCAGGATATCATGATAAAACACTTGAGTCATTGTTTTGTTTTGGTTTTTTTTTTTAAGAATAACAACAACAAAATCTAAAAGTCAAAATAGTTCATGATTTTAGATCAGTCCTTGGATTATTCTAGGTCTAAGTTTACTCTCTTAACTCTTGTGGTGAAGTGGAAAGAAGCTGTGCTGCAATCCTAAAGGCATGTAGTTTGAAGCCACCAGCTGCTTTGAGGAAGAAAGATGGACAATCTCCTCTTGTGTGATTAACTGCCTCTGAAAATCCACCACAGGGTCAGCTATGAGTCAGTTATGACTTGACAGTACACAACAAAAATAAATTTACTCACAATAAGGCAAAGTTCACATCTGTCGTTCATAGTCAGTATGCATCACTGGCCACTGGATAGACACCTAATAACAACAAACAAGGCTATTTATCTCTAAAATAAGGATAACTAGTATCTTGGACCTTCTTTATTGAGGTACAGTAAGAATTAAGATAACATAAAATGCAGACTCTTGCGGTTTGAAATTGAACATGCAATAGACTAATAATAATTGGTGACTGGCAAAAGTTGGAAGCAAAGAAGGAAGAATGGTTGATACTATGGACTTGAGACAGAGTGAGACTGGAGACAGAACGGTTGAATTTTGTACAATGAATGCACAATTAAATGCAAACCTTCTTTAAAAAACATACACAGGAACTTCACTTGATGGACTACACAGAAATCAGAATGACTACATATGTGTGTGTGGGGGGAATCTCCAAACCTTGGAAAAGCTCAATATCAGCAGTCAAAACCAGGCCAAGTGCTGACTGTGAGGCAGACCATCAATTATTGGTGTGCAAGTTCAAATTTAAGCTGAAGAAAACCAAAACAAGTCCACAAGGACCAGAATAGGACTTTGAATTTAGGTCTGTCCCTCTTGAATTTAGATTCAAGGCACTGAGTGATTGAAGATCAGATGGGCTGTAGGATGAAATCAAGATTATCATCTAATAAGAAAGCAAAAAGATTGCAAAGGCAGAAGAGAAAGAAAAAACCAAAATGGATGTCAGAAGAGTCTCTCAAAATTGCATGGAAACATCAAGAAGCAAAACAAAAGGAGGAAACAGTGAAGTAAAAGAGTTGAACAGATTTCACAGGGCAACTTGAGAATACAAAACAAAGTATAACAAAAATCATTAAAACAGTTAAAATTAGAACAGTTATAATTATCAATTAGATAATATTGTTATAAATATAACTGAAGCAATTAGGTTGAGTTGGAAAATAAAAACGGGAAAAATTTGCTAGGTGTTTCTCAAGCTTAAAGAACAGAAACCAAAAGAATTGGTTGAATCTGCTGTCAAGGACCTCTCTATGGCATTAAGAAACAAGGACGTCAGTTTAAATACTAAGGTGCAATTGATTAAATCCATGGTCTTTTTGATGACTTTCCATGCATCTGAAACTTGGACAACGACTAAGGATGACAGAAGAAGAATTGATGGCTTTGATATACAGTTAGGACTCTATCCAGATAGCTAATTGATGCCTCTTGGTTGTGATATTGGAGAAGAAAATGCCAGAAGAACAAACAAATATGTTTTGAAGAAAGAGTGACCAGAAAAGAAGAAAGAAAGAAAGAAAGAAAGAAAGAAAGAAAGAAAGAAAGAAAGAAAGAAAGAAAGAAAGAAAGAAAGAAAGAAAGAAAGAAAGATGGAAGGAAGGAAGGAAGGAAGGAAAGAAGAAGGAAAGAAAGAAAGAAAGAAAGAAAGAAAGAAAGAAAGAAAGATGGAAGGAAGGAAGGAAGGAAGGAAAGAAGAAGGAAAGAAAGA
>NW_006399759.1:34508767-34551716 GCF_000299155.1 Elephantulus edwardii | reverse complement strand
GAAGGAAGGAAGGAAGGAAGAGTGACCAGGGTGCTCCTTTGAGGCAAGGAGAGTGAAACTTCATCTCACATATTTTGGAATGTCGTTAGGAGGGACCAGTTCTTGGACAAGGACATCAGGGCTGCAAAGGTAGAAGGTTAGCAAAAGAAAGGAAGAACAAGACAGACTAACACAGTGAGTGTAAGAATGGGCTCCAGCCTAGCAGAGATGTGTGAGGATGATGTAGGATAAGGCCTGGTACACTGATCATGGGATCACTATGAGTCGTAGTGGATTTGATGGCACATACCAACAAAGACAATATAAAATGCAGCTTCAAGCAGTAATCCCAAAACCAAAAAACTCAACTCAATCCCTCTCTCATGTCCCCCTCTCACCTGAGGAACACTAATTTGCTTTCTGGCCATATGGATTTACCTAATCTGATATTTCATATTAATGTGGTCTTTTATGTTTGTCTTATTTCACTTAATGTTTTCAAAGTTCATCCATGTAACTGTCTATATCAGTACTTGAATACTTTTTTTTTAGGCTCTAGAGGTTAGAAATGAAAAGTATTTATTCAGTAAATATGGATGGATTTAGGAAAGCATGAATAATTCTTTATTCCACCTATCTTTTTTTTTAAACTGACTTAATTAACTTTATTTCTGTTCTAAAAAATTTATATGGTGGCCACAGCCTAGAACCTGGGTCCTCTGCACAGTGACCGTGGTGTGGGTCTTTACAAAATGGTCATTGAATGCCTGGTAGGGAGACTTGGTGAACACAGTGTTTTTCTAGAGGTCTGAGGTCAAGTAGCTGTAGATCTTGGAGATGGCATCTAAGGTGGCCTTGGTGAAGTGGTTCAGGGTAGCTGTGCATCCCCTGGCTGAGGTGGTAACAGTCATCAATTCCAACCATTAGCAGCAGCTTCTTGGGCATAGAGGCTGAGACAAATCAAGAGCCTTGGGGTATAGGATCAGGTGCACCAGCACAGGGCCACAGTGCCCAGTCACCTTACAGGGTGTGAGGCTTGCTGACCTTGTTCCCCCAGTAAACATGCTGCACAGGGACAATGGAGAGCGTGGCCAGGATAATGGTCCCATGGATGGTAGTAGCTACTCCTTGGAGCACTTATTGCCCAAGACAACATGGTCATTATAGTCTCCAATGGCAATGAATGCCTTGAACCTGGTCTGCACAGCATGTGTCTGCTTCTGCATAGGCACGATTTTCAAGACCTATCCTTGAGGAACTTCCCAAAGAAGAAGTCAATGATCTCAGACTCTTTGTTGGGCTGTGAGAAGAGATAGATCTCCTCCAAGGATTTGATCTTTATATCTTTGACCAGAAGGCCCACTTTGGTGAAAGGGAGCCACTCCTTGTCCTCAGCTTTGCCTCCTTGAGCTCTGTGGCCCCTCCTGTGGCCCTGTCCATGACCCCTTCTGCTGCACTGGCATCATCCACCATTTGGTGTTTTCTTGGAGAAGAAGCGCATCTATCTTTAAATAGTCTTTTAACATATCCAGTAATATTCTGAGTTCTTTGAGATATCACCTGTAATATAAAAATTTAGAATCATCCTTAATACAAAGGTAGGAAACCAGCCAGCTACTTTGCATGATCCTTAGATCATTAACATTTCTAATTCAGAGTTTAAAGGCTCACAGCAGCACCACAACAAGATAAAGGTAAATAATCCAATAGAAAAATGGGCACAGGATATGAACAGGCACTTCACCGAAGACGACATTCAGATGACTAACAAACACATGAAGAAATGCTCAAAATCCCGAGCCCTAAGAGAGATGCAAATTAAAACAACTATGAGATATCATTTCACCCCAGTCAAAACAGCAAAATTTAACAGAACAGCAAGCAACAAATGCTGGCGAGGTTGTGGAGAAACTGGAACCCTGATTCACTGTTGGTGGGAGTGTAAAATGGTGCAACCCCTGTGGAAAGCAGTATGGTGCTTTCTCAAAAAGTTGCAAATAGAGATACCATTTGACCCAGCAATTCCACTACTGGGAATATACCCTGAAGAGACCATAGCTGACATCCAAGCAGATATATGCACACCCATGTTTACTGCAGCTTTGTTCACAATAGCAAGGAGTTGGAAACAACCTAAGTGCCCATCAACAAACGAATGGCTAGAGAAGCTGTGGTATATTCGCACAATGGAATACTATGCTGCATTAAAAAACAAGGAACTCATGCAATATTATTCAAAATGGTTGACTCTAGAGAACATTATGCTGAGTGAAATATCCCAGTCACAAAAGGACAGATATTACATGATGCCACTGTTGTAGAATGGGACTGTCCTTGAGGTTGGGGAGAGACTGAGTAAGATGGGTTCAATAATGTATACTGCACTGAAACAGAGGAGGGAAAGAACCGTTTAAAAGAGAGATGTAACTGGGTATTTCTGTCATCACAGGAGACTAGAGCGAGGGCTGCATGGTGGACGGGACCTGGGGGAGGGTTTGTAAAACAATGAAAGAATCTTTTCTTTTACTTATCCATAATTTTTGGACTCATGTACTTATAACTTGTTAGTCAAATTTGTGTCTTCTAGGTTGCAACACCCCCATGATACATCTTGAAGGATATGTACATGTACAGCCAAGCACAATCAATAAGAGTGCATCTGAATTCCAAAATCAATCTCCATAATAGTCTATGTGTTTCCTACTGCCAAAGGGGCCCTTTAGAGTAGTGAGAGAAGATCTTCACCCTGAAAGCCACAGCGTCCCTTTTCAGCAGGAAGTAGCTAAGAGAATACGCCGTCCCCTTTTCCTTATGACTCAGGGTGAAGTCTCTCTCAGGGAGGAGTGATAGGGAATGGCAAAGGACACACTGACAAAGAAGATTAATCAGAACTGGCTTTGACAAGCACTGTGGCATTTGGACAAGAACAAACTGGGAGGAGGGTAGAGAGAATAGTGCAACAATGAATGAGTGGAAGCCCAAAATCTCTGTAAATGTTTATGAAAATTAATAAAATATAATTACAGAAAAAAAAGAAAAGTAAAACTCAAAAAAAAAGGCTCACAGCAAAGTAAAATGAATAAGAATTTTAACACAAAAGAGTCTTATTGTCAAGAGCAAAAATTATATGTGATGAGAGTAAACAATCAATGTATCAATTTATGTTAAATGTCACAGAAGATGCTCAGCTATCACATTTAATATATTAAAATCTTTTAAAATGCCTGTACTTTGAAAAGGAACAAAAGTAAATACAATCGGCTGTATAGGTATACCACATTTTATTCATCCGTTTATCAGTTGATAGACATTTTGGGGTGGGTTGTTATCAATAATGTGGCTATAAACATTTGTTTTACAGGTTTGTATGAACATTTGTTTTCAATTTTTAAAAAAATTGTACATCTAGAACTGAAAATTCTGAGTCATTTAGTAATTCTGTGCTTAACATGTTGGAGGAACTGCCAAACTATTTTCTACAGAACCTGTGGATTAGTTTTAAATAACAAACTGATATAGTATACAATGAGATTATTTCCCTTTCGGTATTGAGAGAAACTGTTGCTGAAATATATTGGTGCAACATTTTTGGTGTTTTCAGTTGATATTTAAACTCGGAAATTAAACCATGATCTTGGGTTGTCAGAAACATCACTCTCCCAGCTCTGAAAGAACAGATGTTTGGGGTTACGTTGGAAACATCATTTTTCATCAGGACCAAATCCAAGTTCTGTGATTTTGAACCTCTGGCAGCCTTCCTAGCCTACCTCGTAAGCGTGAAATCAATCCAACTATTGTGCACAGAAAATTCTGGTGTGCGTGTGACTGTGTTTACGCTCTGAAGAATTTGAGTTGGATGGTCCAGAACGTCTGTATTCAAGGAGCATGACTGTGCCCTACCCCCACCCACACCCCAGCATGTTGCAATATTCCACAAGAATTGAAGTGAACTGAAAAGTTCATTCCAACAACTATTTTAAATGCACTTCTCAGTTGAAACTAGGACTTAGTTGTTTGTGACAATTAGGTCCTTTATAGAGGAAGGAGGACACAATCACCTTTTCTCTACCTTCTCAGCAAGAATCCACCAGACTTGAGTATATTTCCTTAGCTTGCATCTGCCTTTTTCCTGGATACTGTCTTCTGGAAGAGAAAGAAAGCAATAAATCTATTCTTTCAACTTCAGATGTAATTTGGAACACAAAAATATTCCTTCCTAATGTATCCTTCCTGTTTTCTAATTTAACTACTGGCACTGTCATCTACTTAGTGACCCAAAGCAGAAACATCAGTCATCCTCAGAACCTGCTCCTCCTTTCCCCAACTAGCCCACACTACTCATCAAGTCCTGCTGATTCTGCCATCAGAAACCACAAAGAGCTATCATTTCCATTTTGCCCCCACTGTTATCACCGCCATTTACGCTCTGGCCATCCTTTGCCAAAATAACCTTCAAATTGCCTTGTTTGCCACCAGCATTCATTTCCACACAGAAGACAGAGTGAACTCTAAACCACGCAGATCTGATCACCTTCCTGACCCTCTACAGTTCTCCATTGGATACACCTATCGCTCCTGAACTGTGCTCTGTGAAGACTCAGTATGTCTGTGGTCCAGGAGGAGACCTTCAGGTCCCTTTCTCAGATATGACTACGAAGTGCCCCTTTTGTCTATTTACATAATTAATTACCTCCTGAAAAAAGAAAACTTGTTTGACAAGAACTTTCTTTTTATTTTTTTATTTTGTGTGTGTGTGCTGTCAAATCGGGTCTGACTGGTACAGGAGGAGATTGTCCCTCCTTCTCCAGCAGAGGATCTGGTGAACTCAAACTGCATATCTCTGGGATTGCAGTGCAGCTTCTTGCCACTAGGCCACCAGAGCTCCCTGTGAAGAGAACTTTTTAAAAATTATTTGAATGGCTGACCTCCAGTGTGAAGCTTAAATTCTTTGATGTACGTACAAGGACCTTGAAAAAACAGAGCTGTTCCTTCAGATCTGTTCCAAGTCTCTCACTTCCTCCTACTTGTGCCCCCTTGTGTCACTTCCACAGACTAACCCTATCCTACAGTCTCAGGGAACTCCTGGAAGTTTCCCTAAACATATATGCATTGCATTTGTTTCTTTGACAGTGCTCTCTTCTCTCCATAGAACAAATTTTGACCACCCTCTCTGAGAGTCCCACTTAACCCAGCAGCCTAGACATTACCTTCTATGGATATGAATAGATAGGGATTGAACGGCATCGCCCCTGCCAAGCAGCTGGTTTGTTCTGCCACCTGCACTCCCACAGGCCCCTGGGAATGTTGTAGACCTGGACACAATATCTTTTTTCTATATGCTCCTTCATACCCTTGCCATTATAATCTGAGTGATGCAAGGAAAGATTCACATTTCGTTCTTCTCTGTTTCCAGTACCTGGCCCTGAGGAGACAGTCAATAAGTCTTGACAAAATTTCTACTATCAACTATCAGTCAGTCAGTCAACAGCCATGGACTGGCCAGCAGATATGGTGAGGGATGAGGAGGTGACAGGATAAGAGAAATGGGAATGAGAGGCTTCAAGGATTTCTTGGGCTGCTTTGTTGTTATCTACCATTGAGTCAGAACTGAGTCATAGGTGACTCTCCAGCAGGTCTGTAGATAGCAGCCCATCGCAGTGGACCGACTATCCCCTGGACTGCCACACACACACACACACACACACACACACACACACACACACACCCCTTGGAGAAAGAACAGTCAGAATGCTTCTTAGAGGCAAGGATTATAAAGCTTTGTCTCTCATACTTTGGGCATGTTGTTAGGAGAGGCTACTTCTTGGAAAAGGATGATATGCTTTGAAAGGTGGAAAGTCAGTGGGAGAGAGGAAGCCCTCAATGAGATGAATTGACCCAGGAACAGCAGTAATGGGCTCAACTGTGTCACAGATGATGGGGATGGCCCAGGATAGGACAGGGCAGTCCCTGTGAGTCATATTCAGCTCAACAGCATTTTACAACAGCAACAAGTCTCATGGGAGGAGATTGCCTTGAACTCAAAGCACACAGGTTTATGAGTATGTGGAATTTAAGGCCACAGAAGAACACATCTCTTAGGAAGTTGGGGCTAAAACCTTTGGCAGCAATTTAGACATGCTCTAACTAAACATGTATTGAAAAAGCAGACCTCACAGGTCTGTCACTAGAGTAACAACATTCCAGCAGAATTAGTAGAATTAGTCACTAATATGTGGATAAGCTTTCTCCCGTTTTGTCCCCATGAATAGACTTAGTTGATGCTCACAATTATCAGCAGCAGACTAGTAGGGCAGGAAATATTGTTGCCCTCCCTCTACAGAGAGGAGAATAAGCTTAGATTGCCACATTGTTAAGCAGTAGAGACAACACTTAAATGCATACCTTCTGACTCCAATTGTCATCATTTTTTCTAAACGGTCACATTACTTGTTCCTTCAGCACTTGGTTTCATGTGTGTTGCGAAAGCTTACAAGATGGTTCAAATCTGAAGATATGAGGAAAAGTCATTTACAACCTCTCATTGTGTCCTGTGGGTCCTTGGGTAACATAAGTGGTTTCTGTTTGGCCACTACCTGAAAATCGAGTGGTTCAAATTCACCTCACAGTACCACAGAGGATAGGGCTGTCATTCTATTTCCACAAGGCAGCCGCCATGGAAAACTCTATAGAGCAGGAATTCTGTTCTGACTTATGTGGGTCACCATGACACGTGGGTCAGAATTTACTGCCAAATGCGCGCGTGTGTGTTTTATGTAAAGAAAATTTACCACATGCTTCTCTTCACCCAGGGAGCTGTGAGGGCGTAGTCCATAAGGAGTTGTGCTGCTAACCCAAAGGCATTGCTTTTCTGGCAGTTCAAATCCTCCAGCTGCTCCTCAGAAGAAAGGTGGTCAAGATTTACAGTCTCCCAAAACCCGCAGGAAGAACAGCTGTGAGTTGGTTCCAACCTGGTAGCAAGGAGGTTTTTAGTTTTTCATTACTTGATTTAAAAAAAAAAAATTTGTGTGTGTACTGTTACATCGGATCTGGCTGGTACAGGAGGAGATTGCCCCTCCTTCTCCAGGAGAGCATCTGGTGGATTTGAACTATGTACCTCTGGGATTGCAGTGCAGTTTCTTGCCACTAGGCCACCAGAGCTCCCTTTCATGACTTTATTTTTAATGGGTATTGTTTTTCTTTTTCAGATCCCAATAATGAGAGACCCTGGATGGATTAGAAATGTGTGGTCTTCAAATATCAATGTAAGTGAACTTGCTCTAAGTGTTCAAATGGTGCTTTTTCATTTCAAGGCTAGAGAAAACAGTCCATGACAAGCTGTGTTTCCTTGCTATCTTGCGTACCATGGAGTTGAAACTGACTCATAGCTGACCTTCCGGCAGGTTTTCGGAGGCATTTAATAACATGGAAGGAGATTGCCTATCCTTCTTCTGCTGAGCAACAGGTGGCCTCAAATCATGTGCCTTTGGGATTGCAACACAGCTTTTTGCCTCTAGGCCACAGTTATGGGTAATCTCCAAATCGGAATCAAACAGTGCTTTCAGAGTTTGCACCTTTTCGAGGTCTCATAAACCCATGATGGGGAGAACAACATTTTGGCAGGTGCCTTTCCTCTCTTTTCCTGTAATCTAATCTCCCCTGGCAGAAATCTGATAGTCTCATCTGATTAAAAACATTGGACATTTTGACAAGGTCCATATTGGTCCTCTGCCATTTTTTTCTTGCTGAACTCTAACTACTATGAGGGTAGACCTTTTACTGAACCAAAGCTGTTACAGATATAACCCAGTCTTCAAGGCACAGCTCCAGATTCTGCCTCTTCCTCTTGCAACACTCTGTTCCTTTGCGCTGCAGCCCCAGATCTTGCTGCCTTGCGTACAGCTTCCAAGTCTTGGTCTGACACCTTCAGCTTAGCTCTTTGATTGTACGTCATGCTCTGCTCTCATCTTTTCCATCAGAGGGTTTCTTTTTGGATCTCTACAGCCCCTCCACGTCTAGCAGGACTGTACCATTTCTCCTCACCCCTCAAATGTTTCTTCTAGGCTTCTGGGCTCTCTTCATAGATCTGGCTCTCTGAGCTTCTATTATTTGGAAGAACTATTTAACTGAAGCTTCCATGGACCTGATCTCAACCTGCATCTTCAGTTCTTCTCTCATAATCCATTTACCTTACCATTCACTGCACTGTAAGCTTCAGCAACAGCATACAACTTGCTGAGATTCTTTCTTTTAATGCAGACAGTAGTCTTGAGACAATGTATTTTAGGGTAGGAAGGCTCAAGCAAGGACTGTGGAAGTGTCCCAGGAAAGAAATAATAAAAAAAAAAGAAAGAAATAATAAAGCCTGAACTCTTATTTGTCCCTACTGTGACCCTGATCTAAGTCTTGGAGATTTAGAACACAAGAAAAATAGACACTGTCCTCAGAGCTAACAGACTAAAGAAACTATTTGACAGAGCCTAAGCTCAAGATTTGCAGAGAAAGTACTAGAGCTAGCACAACACCAAGCAGAGTGGAGAGTCCTACTTGAGATGAACCCAAAGGCCTCCGATTAAATGGATAAGGGAATGTTGTTAAGAAAGTGAGATATGTAGGGGCTTCGTGCAGAGCACTTCTTTTTCATGGACCAATGAGAGGCCAGGATCCTAACCAGCAGGCAGTTAGTGACAGTTGAGTCTAGAGTGAGCGGAGCCATCTTCTAGAGAAGGGACAAAGAGTCCTGGTAAGTAGTTGAATCCACTTCTTCTGTAGAGAGTACAGGTCCGACAGCTGTGGAGGTGGGCTGAGGCTGCTTCCTGTGACCAACTCTTCCTTCTCCAGATCCTGGGGCTGGAGCCTATGGCCACACAGTTTTTAGCCTCTGGCCCTGTTGTATAACCCCTGCACATAGCAATAACTGCAGTGTAAAACAGAGGCAGGAAAGGAAAGTCAATCATCGGAGACTCTATTGCAAGGTAGAGCGCTCTGCTGGCCTACTGGTAAGGAGATGTACTGCTAACCTGAAAGCATGTAGCTTAAATCTACCAGTTGCTCTGCAGGAGAAAGATGGGCTGTCTGCTCCCGTGTGATTTACTACTTCTGAAAACCTGCTGGGGGATCAGCTAGGAGGAGTCAGATTGATTCAACAGTCTTCAACAATTGCCAGGCTGTGTACTATGTACTTCACAGAGCTTGTTTAAGAGCAAGATGGGAAACAGTGGGCAGGAGACTGGAAACACCACATATCTGCTTCAGGGAAGAGAATCTAGAATATTTGTACCATAACTGGCAAGGGAATTGGTCACAGATCTGTCATTTACAGTACAATGTGACACTGAGCAAGTTATCTAACTTGCGTAAGTTAGAGGCCGATTAGATTATAAACATAAGTGAGAGAAGATCTTCACCCTGAAACCCACAGCGTCCCTTTTCAGCAGGAAGTAGCTAAGAGAATACGCCGTCCCCTTTTCCTTATGACTCAGGGTGAAGTCTCTCTCAGGGAGGAGTGATAGGGAATGGCAAAGGATACACTGACAAAGAAGATTAATCAGAACTGGCTTTGACAAGCACTGTGGCATTTGGACAAGAACAAACTGGGAGGAGGGTAGAGAGAATAGTGCAACAATGAATGAGTGGAAGCCCAAAATCTCTGTAAATGTTTATGAAAATTAATAAAATATAAATATAGGAAAAAAAAAGATTATAAACATAAAGAACTCCCTACTTTTCTAAAAGTATTATAATAAAATAGAAGAGAGGTTCGTAACTCAAATTGAATCAAGTAAGGGAGCTAGGATCCTAAAGCTTCGTCTGACACTGTGGACATGTTGCAAGGAGGGCCCAGTCCTGAGAGATATCATGTTTGGGCGGGTGGAGGGACAGCGCAGGAGAAGATGACCCTGGATGAGATGGATTATTGATTCAGTGACTGGGGTAATGGGAATAGGTGTTTCAGACACAATAAGACTGGCAAGGGATAGAGCAGGTTTTAGGGCTGTTGTACATAGGGTGGCTATGAGTTGCAGGTGACTCGACAGCACGTAACAAGAGATTCAAAAGCAGTTCTACAAAAAAAATTATTCCAAAAGAAGGTGAGAGGTATAGGGAGCCTTGAAAGAGACATAACCATGTTTATGCTGTAGACACAGGAAGTGACACTGTGTTTGGGGAGCTGGAGCCTGTGACTGGAAGAGGAGAGTAGTGCAAAGGAAAATGGAGGACGAGGGGATATAATATCCAGAGGCCCAGACTGATTTCCTAGAGACTTGGGACTTCAGCCTACAGGAAAGATAATAGGGAAAGTGGTACACTGAAGGGTCTTCAATGGAGAATATTGTGTTCAAGCCTTCAGTCAGGTTAAATGCTGAGTAATAGTAGTGGGCCCAGAAGAGTTTATTGCTGACCTTGTTGAAGTTAGAATAATTGTGAAATATCCAGATGGAGGTGTCCAGCAGGCAGTTGGTCTGGAGCCCAGGAGGAAGGTGTGGACTGGAAATACCGAACTTCAGATCAACAGAATAATGGTGTTGTTTGAAGCCTCCAGACTGAGCAAAAACACCCAGGGAGAGTGGACAGTGTGTGAAAGTGGACTGTCTCTGTTGAATAGTCAATGATTTTCATGTTCTATTATTCCTATGGAGTAGATTCATGAGTCTAAAAAATTATATCACGTCAAGAAACCAAAAGGGAAGTACAACAGATCAGGAAGTAAGACTCGAAGTGTCTTTCTCCTTCTGCTAGTTCCTGGGAGCCTCTGCTGAACCCTGCGAAGAAAGTGAAGTACTTTGTAGTTGTTGGGACTTTTTCCACCCATGGGATAGCCAGTCAGTAGAAGAGAGAAGAGGAGTACATGATGACAAAGTGTCATGAAATGTGTCAAATATAGCTAAATGTGTGCTGATCATTACAGAGATGACTAAGTCTTAGAACTAAGAAGTGTTTGAGGGAAGACTTCGAGTGGGTCAGATTCTCATTTTGATGATTCTATCTCAGAATGAAGAAGCCTTAAGAAATACACACTCATCAGCATACCTCCCACCCACCTCCTTTCCTGTGTGTGTGCACATAACTCTACAGGGGGAGGGGGAAGACCTTGAATTCTGAGGGACAGTGGCAATATTACGTTCACAAAGCTCCCCTGCTTTGATCAGGCACTGGCACATTCAGTACCATTCAGTGCATTCAGTTTAGCACATCGTCCCATCTGTCCTGCTGTGTTCATAATGGGCAGTGGCTCCCTCGTGGCCAGCACGTGCTCTGATTGCAACACTTCTAATGAGAGCAATACTTCCCGAAATTCTAAGTCATCCTGGCTCAGTTACTTCAAACCTTTATCTTGCTTTCCCTTGAAACTGCTTGGGATTTTGAAAACGTTTTATGGTAATTTGAGTGAAAGTTGACAGAACAAGTTTATCTGCATTTTGCTTTATGACATTGAGGGAGATCCCCACACTGTTACAGCACTCTCCCCCCACTCCTCCTGTGGGTCATTTCCATTCCTTCTTTTTTTCCTACCCTTTCCTGCCTTCTGAGCTTTAACCCTACGCAGGCGCTGCCCTTTTGACCTGTTACAGTTAATAGTTCTCAGGGATATATATCTCCTAGTATATTGTTCATCTTGTGGGCCTATCCATTTTGTTGTCTTTAAGTACGAAAACAGACTGTATTTAGAATTTGACTTTTTGTGGAGAGTGGGAAGGAGGCAAAACATTGTCTTTTTTGTTGTTGTTAGGTGCCATCATGTTGGGTATGACTCAGCGAATCTGTGAACAACAGACCTGAACCCTTTCCTATCCTGTGACATCCTCATCATCTCTGACACACTTGAGCCCATGGCAGCAGTCACTGTGTCAATCCATTTTCATGGGGTCTTCCTCTCTTTCTCTAACCCTCCACCCTTCCAAGCATGCTATTCCCCTCCCCCACCCCCACCCCCCCGGCAATATTTATTTTGCAAAAGGTCACCATGTGTATAGTTTCCACAATCAAGTAAGAGTTATTGGCTCAGAGTGAAAGCAAGTCTGCTTTCCATCATTAATCTGTTTTCCCTGGAACACGGATTTTTTTTTTAACATTGATTTTTTTTAACTACTTGTTTTTTACTTCTGATAAGTACTTCCATTTTTCAGACTGTGTATGATTGCTATCTCTATTGTACTGACTTACACGTTAATAGATGATTAAATTTATTCCCACAGAGCTTCACACGCAAATGGTGTCTTCTTTTCTTATACTCTCCCATTTGCATATAATGTTATGTTTTCACATTTTAAAACACTTTTCTATCAAGTCAGAACTGACTCATAGCTGATCCTCCATTGGGCTCCAGAAGCTGTGAATTGCATGAGGGGAGACTGCCCATTTCTATTTTATTTTATTTTTTCTGGTTAAGCGGCTGGTGGATTTGAATTGCCAGGAATATGTGGCCTTCGCGTTAGCAGTGCAACTTCCTAGGGACTAGGTCACAAGAGCTCCCTTGTGTTTGAGTTGGCTCCGTATCCAGACACTTTCTTTTTGTGGTTTGGGTGGAGAGGAGGGGTGGAGGGTGGTTTTGGAATTAAAGTATGTCTTTTTATTTCTTTGTTGGGAGAAATATGTGGTTCCCACCCTGTAATACCTCATATAGTGCCTTAGGGTTTACATAGTCTATCACTGGAAAATTATCACATTCTTTACTTTTCTGCCTATTGTGAAGGGCTAGTTCAGACTCATAGCAACCCTGTGTATAACAGAACAAAACTGCTGCTCATTGCTGTTTCATCCTCACAATTGTTGCTTTGTTGTTCTTTTTATATGCTTTTAGTTGAGATCTTTGTCTCCTATTTGGACTTCAGTTTTCATGCACCTCTTGTTGTTGTTAGGTGCCATGGAGTTGAGTATGATTTATGGCAACCTTTTGAACAACAGATCTGAACTCTGTTCTATCCTGTGCTATCTTCACAATCTGACACATTAGAACCTATTGCTGCAGTCACTGTGTCAATCCACCTAGTTAAGGGTCTTCCTGTCCTTTGACATCCCTCCACTTTTTCAAGCATCATGTCCCTCTCCAAGGAATAGCCTTTCCTGGCAACATGGTCAAACTGTGAGAGATGAAGCTTTATCATCTTTGCCTCCAACAAGGACTCTGGCTACATCCTCTCCAAGATATATCTATTTGCTCTTTTGGCAGTCCATGCGATATTCAGTACTCTTCTTTAACACCACAGTTCAAAGGCATCAATTATTGTTTTGACGTCTTTAGTCATTGTCCAGCTCCCAGATACACAGCAAGTGACTGAAAAGACCATGACCTAAATCAGGTGAAACTTACATCATTACTCCTCAATAATTTGGAGAGGTCCCTGATTGGACTTGTCCAGTGCAGTACAACTCCTGATCTCCTAACTAATGCTACCAAGTACATTGATTGCGGATCCAAGGAAGATGAGGTCACTGACAGTTCCAGTCTTGTTTCCATCTATCTTGATGTTTCCTATTGGTCCAGTGGTAAGCATTTTTGTTTATAGATGTTTAGATGCAAACTCAAGTGTTTCAATTTCTTACTTTTCTGCAAGCAAGATTGCATCTTATGCATATTGAAGGTTATTGATGAGTTTTCCTTCAATCCTGGTGTTATATTCTTCTTCATATAGTCAAACTTTTCCAATAATTTGCTCAGTATGCAGACTGAATTGATATGGAGCAAGGATACAGCCCTGATGCACAACTTTACTAATTTTAAACCACGCTTTGTTTGCACAATAGCCTCTTGGTTTAGGTCTAGGTTTCACACAAGCACGATTAAATGTTATGGGTGCCCATTCTTCTCAATATTAGCCATAAGCTTTCTTTATTTAACAAACCCTTATTGGAATTGACTCAACTGCAACTGGTTCATTTAGAGTTTTACAAATAACAGCTCATTTAATTCCTCATAACAACTCTACAGATTAGTTCTATTATTATCCCATTTGATAGATGAGAAATTGAACAGAGGTTAAAGAATTTAACGTTCTTTGTCTCTCTTTTCTTTCTTTTTTTTTTATTGGATTACTTTTGCGTGTACCGTCAAATCAGATCTGACTGGAACAGAAGGAGATTGCCCCCTCCTTCTCCAGCAGAGCATCTGGTGGATTTGAACTGCATACCTCTGGGATTCTAGTGCAGCGTCTTGCCACTAGGCCACCAGAGCTCCCAGGAATTTAAAGTTAAGGCCACAGAGCTGGAAGGTGGCAGGATTAATATTCAAACACTGGCTTTAAGACTCCGGAGACTTTGCCCCTAATCACTTTGATGTACCTCCATAAAGCATTTCTTTCTTGCAGTCATTTCCAATTGTTTTCCTAGATTCCTTGCATTTAGTGTTTAGTGACACTAAATGTGAGAGTGGGAGTGGCTCAGGCAGGGTTCAGAGGTACTGTATGTAGGGTCTCTATGAGTCAACAACCATAACCATTATCTTCATTTTTTTTTAGACTCTTGAGTGCTCAGGGGAGAGCTCCTTTTCTCAGGGGCTGTCTCTTCCTGCTTGCTCTCAATTCCTGCATGGCACCACCTTCAGAGGTCCTCACTTGTCGTCTGCATTCTTGTTTCCTTTCTCATTTGGGGCATATGTTTTTAAGTAATTCTTTAAGAAAAGAGCTTTGAGACATACGTGAATGTGTAAATTGTTTTGACATGTACAGTTTAGTGACGTTGAGTACATTGTTCGAATTATGCAACTATTCTCACTCTTTTTCCGAGTTGTTCCTTCGATATTTACATAATGTCATCTTCCCAAAGGCTTCTATCTTAGTCTTTCAAGTTTCTGTTGTTAATATGATCCCAAAGAGATAATTTTTAAATGAATATAAGGTTCAAGGTGCAACCTTTTTACACATTAAACTAAGTTACTGTTTGGTTTTAAGATAATGACATTTTTTGGAAAAACTATTTTATTGTGGTTTCGGTGAACATTTATTTGCACAGTACATTCCACAATTTATACACATTTTGTTTGATGGCATTGGTTATAATCACTTAATGTAACCATATTTTCCCTACCTTCTGGGTCGCCCCCCATTTCCATTTGTCTTTCTGTTTTCTGCCCCTTCTTGTCTTCTAAACTTTTTTCTGATCTTGTATTATCAATTGCACTGAGGAATATATTCCTTTCTGGTGTTATTATTCACTTTTTGGTTTTTAATTTTTTTATTCTGGTTTACTTGCAAATTTTGTATACATTGTTTTTCATACTGTATCTTTCCCATTTCCTTAACCCACCCTTCCCTCAACCTATCCAATTGTGTGACCCTATAATTAGGCCTCCACCCATCCTCACACTTGTATTTACAGCCTCTCCCTCTTATATTCTCATACATAGTTTAATAATTTAGTTATCTATTTCTATGGTAATGGTCTTATACAGTATTTGTCCTTATGGGACTGAGTTTGTTCACTTAGCATAATGCTCTCCAGTCCCTCTCAAGTTAGGTAGTAATTTACAAAATTATTGCTCCTGCGTGCTGTGTAGTATTCCATTGTGTGACTACACCATAATTTGTCAATCCATTTGTTTGTGTTTGGACATTTGGGCTGTTCCCATATTCTTGCAATGGTGAATAATGCTACTATGAACATTGGTGTACAAGTCTTTGTCTATTGTTTGACTTTAAATTGATTCCTGGGGTGCAGGGGTAGGTTCAGTACTAGGCTTGAGAGTTGTCTAAGGCCATAGTCTTAGGGGTTCCACCAGTTTCTATTGGAGAAGTAAAACTGCATTTTTTAGGATTTTAAATTTTGTTCTGCATTTTTCTCCATGTCTGCCTAATATATTTTACTGTGATCCCAATCAGAGCTATTGGTAGTTGTGGGCAGAACCATACGGTTCTTTTGGCCTTAGGTAATTGAGGCTGTGGTTAATGTGGTCTATTAGTCCTCTAGACTCTTTGCTAGATTATTTTATTTTCTTTATTCCTCTTTGCTTAGGGAAGGAGGTAACCAATAGTTGCATCTTAGATGAGCACTCTCAAGCGTTAAAAACCATTCAGGGAATGTTGTTGTGTACTGTCCTGTCAAGTCAGTCAGATCTGACCCGTGGCTGATCCTCTGGCAGGTTTTCAGAGGCAGTTAATTGCCTCTGAAAGGAGATTGAAGAGGAGATTGCCCATTCCTGTGCTGCAGAGTAGCTGGTTGATTCCAACCATGTGCCTTTGGGGCTGCAGCGTAGCTTCTTGCTGCTATTCTTTAAATTTAATGTTAAGCAGGGAGAAAAGTGCAACAATAAATGAATGGAAATACAAAATCTTTGTAGATGTTCATTGAAATTAATAAATAAAAAAGGGGGTAAAAAGAGTTACAGAAAAAATTTAAAAAATTAATGTTAAAAGATTATCCCAAGCCAATAGTTTCTGTGTTCCTCGGCCGTCTATGGCTCTAAAAGGTGCTGTTGTTGTTATGTGCCCTTGAGTCACTTGTGACTCATAGCAACCTTATGTACAAGAGTTCTATCCTGTGCCAACCTCACTGTCTCCGACACACCTACTCCCATTACCCCAATCACTGAATCAATCCATCTCATGGAGAGTTTTCCTCTCTTGTGCTGTCCCCCCACTCTCCCATACATGATGTCCCTCTCCAAGAACTGGTCCCTCCGTACAACATGCCCAAAGTATCTCAAACAAAGCTTCAGAATCCTTGCCCCCAATGAGCAGCCCGGTTTCACCCTCTCCAGGACAAACCTGTTTGTTCTCCTAGCAGTTCATGGTATATTCAATACTCATCTCCAGCACCACAGCCTAAAGGCATCAATTATCTTTCTATCATCCCTAGTCACTGTCCAGCTCTCTGACTCATAGCACACAATTATGAAGACTATGGCCCGGATCAGGCTCACCTTAGTCTCCAGACTGACGTCATCGCTCTTCAGTACTCTGGACAGGTGACTTTCCCAATGCAAGTCATCTCTTGATTTCCTGGATGCTGGTACCAAGAGTGTTGATTGTGGAGGCAAGAAAACTAAAACTGTTAACAATCTCAATCTCTTCACTATCCATAATAATGCTGTCAGTTGGTCCAGTGGTGAGAATCTTTGTTGATGTTGAGCTTCAATCCATATTGATCTTTCCTGCAGCAAGTGCATCAGGTCTTCCTCAGTTTCAGCAAGCAGGGTTGTGTCATCAGCATAATGCAGGTTGTTGATGATTCTTCCACCAATCCTGATGCCACATTCCTCCTCGTACAGCCCAGCATCCTGAATGATCTGTTCTGCACACAGATTGAAAAGGTATGAAGACAGAATATATCCCTGGTGGACATCCTTTCCGATTTTGAACCATGCAGAGTCTACTTGCTCTGTTCTGATGACTGCCTCTTGGTTCAAGTATAGGTTCCACATAAGCACAATCAAATGTTCTGGGATTTCCATTCTTTTTAGAGTTAGCCACAGCTTGTTGTGATCTACACAGTCAAAAGCCTTTGCATATTCAATGAAACACAGATAGACATACCTCTGGTACTCTCTGCTTTCAGGCAAGAGCCATCTAACATTACTATAATATCCCTAGTACCACTACCTCTTCTAAACCCAGCCTGCATATCTGGAAGTTTTTTGTTGACATGTTGCTCCAGTTATTTTTGGATAATTTTCAGCAGAATCTTGCTCGCATGTGATAATAATGATATCGTTCGTTAATTTTCACACTGTGTTGAGTCACCCTTCTTTGGCATGGGAACAAATATCGATCTCTTCCAGTCAATTGGCCAGGTGGCTATCCTCCAGATTTCTTGGCACAATTTAGTGAGCACATCCAAGATAGCAACTGTTTGTTGAAATATGCCAATTGGTATTCCGTCAACTTCTGGAGCCTTGTTTTTGTTTTGGTTTTTTTTTAATTTATTAATTTTAATGAATGTTTACAGAGATTTTGGATTTCCATTCATTCATCGGAGCCTTGTTTTTTGTGAATTCTTTCAGAGCAGCTTGAACTTCCTCCATCACCACAGGCTCTTGCTCATACATTATTTCATGAAATTCTTCTGTGTCAGTCAATCTCTTCTGATAGTGACTCTGTATAAGCCTTCCATCTTCTTTTAATGCTGCTTGAATTCTTTAACATTCTGCCCAAAGCATCCTTAAGTATTGCCACTCATAGCTTGAATTTGTTTTTCAATTCCTTCAGTTTAATAAATGCTGAGTGAGTTTGGCCCTTTTGACTTTCTGACTCCAATTCTTTGCACATTTCACTGTAATACTTTGCTTTGTCATCTGAGCTGCCCTTTGAAATTTTCTGTTCAGCTCTTTAATTTCTTAATTTCTTCCTTTAGCTTTGGCTTCTTGGTGCTATAATAAAATATTCAGAGACATCCGTCTCAGTCTTTTCTTCCTCTTCAGCCTTTTTAAAAAATATTATTATTAATTTTACTAAAAATGTACAGAGACTTTGGATTTCCATTCATTTGTTGTTGCATGTTTCTCCCTGCCCACCGCCCCCACACCTGTTGACTCTTCTCTTTGAAAAGTAAAGGAAAAATACTTTCATTTTATACAATCCCTCCCCCCCAAGTCCACTCCACTATGCAGCCTTCATTCTGGGCTCCTGTCGTGACAATAATACCTAATCACATATCCCTTTTAAACAGTTTTGTCCCTCGTCTGTTTCAATGCAGTGTACATTATTTATCCCATCTTTCTCAGTCTTCCCCCCAAACCCGATGTCAGTCCCATTTTACAACAGTGGCACTATGCAGTATTTGTCCTTTTGTGACTGAGATATTTCACTCAGCATCATGTCCTCCAGGGTCACCCATTTTGAATAATATTTCATGAGTTCCTTGTTTTTCAAAGCAGCATAGTATTCCATTGTGTAAATATACCACAGCTTCTCTATCCATTCATTTGTTGATTGGCACTTTTCAGCCTTTGTAATGATTTTTTGCATTCTTCATGGACGATATTCTTAATATCCTCCCACAGCTCATTTGGTCTTCTTTCATTGGTGTTCAAACCTGTTTCTGAGATGGTTTTGAAATTTGAGTGGGATAGACTTAAGGTCAAATTTTGGTTCCTGTGGGTTTGATTTTATTTCCTTCAACTTCAGCTTGAACTTGCATATGAATAGATGGTGATCTGTTCCACAATTAGCACCTGGCCTGGTTTTCACAGCTGATATTGAGCTTCTCCAATGATTCTTTCCACAGATGTAATAGATTTGTTACCTAGCATACTATCACGTGAAATCCATGTGTATAAACTGAGTTTGTATTTCTTATAAAAGGTATGAAATTTGAAGTTCTGTTTTATATTACCCCCTTTTGATCAAGGTTTATTACTATAGAGTTTTTTATTAAAATGTCTAGTAACAGTAACTTTTCACCATCCAGTCCTGGTCTCATGGCAAAGGAGGTAGGTGTTCATGGAAGCAATTCTCTTCCTCATATTCCTGACTCTTATCTATCTGTTCCAGGTGAAAAGAGATCTGCCTTGGATCACAAGTTTTTAAGACCCCGTGCACTTTACAACTAACTGAAAAATACAACAGAAGTACTTCATAGGGTACTATCACAAATAATTCCTAGAGATGTCCCATAAAACTATAACCCTTCATACCAAGGAAGCAAATTCCATGGGATGTTTGGCTGTACAAAGGTGGTCTCAGCAGCTGCTCCACCAACATCCACACCCCAGTGTTGGAATTATATCTATCACTTCAACTTTTTATAGGCATACAACTTATTGAAAACAATGAAAATAATCAAATGCACAACCCTACTGTTAATGTCTTTTTTTCCCATCCCAGTTAATCCTTTCCTTCCCTCCTTCACATTCTCCTGTACCTGGTAACAACTAATAGATTTTGAGCTCAATACATTTGTTGAGTCTTGTCTTTTTATATAAGTTATACAATAGTTGTAATTTTTTAATTGTCTTATTTCAGTCATGATAATGTTGTCTTTAAGCTCCAAATGGAGCTTCTATTACTGTAGTATGTATTATAGCTTGATTTCTCCTGATGGTTGAACAGTATTCCATTGAATGTACATACTATGTTTTGTTAATCTAGTCACCTAGTAGAGAGCTCTGGTGGCATGTTCTTGTTTGTTGTGTGTTGTTGAGTCACCTGTGACTCATAGTGACCCTATGTACAACTGCTCGGAAGCCTTTCCTGTCTTGAGCCAGTCTCACTGACACTGACACACCTACCCACATTGCCCCAGTTACTGTATTAATCCATCTACCCACATTGCCCCAGTTACTGTATTAATCCATCTCAATGTGCAATTTTCCTCTCCTGTGCTGTTTCTCCACCCCTCCAAGCATGAAGTCCTTCTCTAAGGACTGGTTCCTTCTAGACACATGTCCAAAGTATGTGAGATGAAGCTTCAAAATCCTAGCCTCCAAGGAGAAACTTGGTTTCACTCTCTCCAAGACAGACTTATTTACTTTCTTGACAGTCCCTGGTATATGTTCAAGACTCTTCTCTGGCACCTCAACTCAAAAGCAATTCTTCTGTCATTTTTCATTCTTGTCCAGCTCCCTGATGCATAGCAAGTAACTGCTGAGACCACTGACTAGATCAGGAGCACCTTAGTATTTAGACTGACATCGTTGTTTTTCAGTACTCTGGAGAGGTCCATAACAGCAGATTTTCCCAGTGCAATTTGCCTTTTGATTTCCTGACTGCTGGTGCCAAAAGTATTGATTGTGGATCCCAGCAAGATGTAATTGTTAACAACCTCAACTTCTTTTACATCTGTCATTATGCTGTCAAAGTGATGAGCATCTTTGTCTTCTTGATGTTGAGCTTCAATCCATATTGAAGACTACAGTCCTTGATCTTCTGCAGCAAACACTTCAGGTCTTCTTCAGTTCCTCACAAAGACCAGCCTCCAGAATGATCTGTTCAGCATATAGATTGAAAAGGTATGGAGACAGGATATGTCTCTGATGTACTCTTTTCCTGATTTTGAACCATGCAATGTTTTCTTGCTCTATTCTGAGGACTGCTTCCTAGTCCAAGTATAGGTTTAGCATGAGTAGAGTCAAGTGTTCTGGAATTTCCATTCTTTTCAGAGTTAGCCACAGTTTGTTGTGATCCACACAGTCAAATGCCTTTGCATAGTTAATGAAACACAGATAGACATTCTTCTGGTACTCTCTGCTTTCTGGTGGCTTGGTGGTAAAAAATTTTACTGTCAACTCAAGGCATGCTGTTCAAATCCAAAAGCTCCTCTGTGGGACAGAGCATGACAATCTCCTATGCAATTTACTGCCTCTGAAAACCAGCTGGAGGGTCAGTTATGAATAGGCTCCAACTCAGTGGTACAAAACAACAACATTCAATCCCAGAGGTGCACGGTTCGAATCCACCAGATGCTCTGCCGGGGAAGGAGGGGCAATCTCCTCCTGTACCAGTCAGATCTGATTTGATGGTACACGCACACAAACATAATAAAATAAAAACAAAATTTAAAAAAACCAAACAACAACATTGATTTAGTTTCCGCCCCCACATTTGGACTACTGTAAATAATGCTACAGTGGATTCTGGTGTACACAACTCTTTTTGAGTCTCTGCTTTCAAGTCTTTTGGGTTTATAACTAGTAGTGAAATTGCTGTGTCCTATGGTATTTCTAGTTTTAGTTTCTGTGGGACCAGTACACTATTTTCTGGAGCAGCTGTACCATTTTTCATTAAGTACTTATCTTTTTGGATGCTTGCCTTTCTGATATCTTTTCAAATTAGGTTTCACATTTGGCTGGTTGGTTGGTTGGCTTTAGAATTTGAAACTGATGTTCAATTTTCACAGAATTTTGGACACTTTGTCCCATTGACTTCTAATAGCATTGCTTCTTCTGTGCCAGTTCGACTTTTGTTCTTTTGTTGGTATATGCTTTTATTTCTTTTTAATTTTACAATCTAAAAGCTTCTTTATTTTAAAAAATACTTCTTGTTGTGATTTGAGTGAAAGTTTACAAAGCATATTGGTTTTCCGTTCAACAATCTATATATACATTACGTTTTGGCACATTGACTGCAGTTCCCACATTGTAATATCACTTTTGCCACTTCTTCCTTGTGTTTCCTGTTTTCATTCATCCTCTTTCTCTGGCTAGTGCTCCCAATTTGATCTTGTATGGCAGGTTTTTCTGAGATGGGCATTCCTTCCTAGAATTATTGATCACTTTATAAGCCTGTCTGCTGTTTGGCTGAAAGTTGAATCACAGAAGTGTTTGCAGTGCAAGGCTTCAAGAATGACTAAGAACCATAATCTCAGAGAATCTTCAGTCTCCATAAGGCCAGTCAGCCTGGCCATTTTTTATTGTTGTGAGTTTTGACCCACATAGTCCTTCTGCTCTACCTGTGTATCTTAAAACTCTTTAGAGGCTTCCATTGATTTTGTATCTTGAAGCTTTGCAGTCATGTGCCCAGTAGTGAGTTACTGCTGTTTATTCTGCTTAGCATTTGGTCTCATGGAAGAGAATAAAAGTCCTAAAATCAGATACCGTGGCATCCATTCCAGCTCGTGGTAGCCTCAGCATCACAGAGTAGAGCTTACTCTACAGAGTTTTCATGGCTATGAACTTTCAGAAGCAGAGTGTACAGCCTTTTTTCAGAGCTGTCTCTAAGTAGATAGAAGTCCCTCCTGTTTGCTTTGTCGTTAAAAGTACTAGATTTCCTTGAAGTTGAATGAGATCTCTCTAAGTGAAGAGGAAGCAAATGCATGTTTGCCTATTCTGTTCTGTCTTGAATTGAAAACCCTGCCCTGGGATTTGCTCCCTTGCCTAGCATTGTTAATAGAGCTGTTACACAGACATCTGATGACATTCACTGTGTTCTGATCTGGAAATGCGCTCCTGTAGCCAATTACTCTTTCAGCATGAATCATTGTAACTTCGCCTGGAACGCTTGTCTACATGGATTAGTGAGAAGCACATATTATCAGACTGTGTTGAATCAGATGTAATAAGATGCTTAATTAAAATCTTGTAGGAGATGATCATTGCCTGCTCAGCAATTTTTTTAATAGAGACATCCTACTTCCCCTTGCTAATTTGTGAATAGTAATGATTATGAGGATAGCTCAGGGTAGGGTTAAGCATCTATGCAGTCCATGGTGTCCTTATGAGTCATAGTGAACTCAGTGGTAACTAACAACAACAAAAATTGCTCTAATAATGTTTCACTTTAACGTACATTTCTAACCCTTCCTTTACTAATCCCTTTACAGTAAACATTTTGCTCTAATATGCTCATATCTTTCGGATAGATTATTAGTCTCTTGAACACCCAGAAATCTCTTGTTTACCACACATTGTACCTTGCACATTAGTCAGAACTAAAAAAAATGGCTTGTGCCATAAATTAGTGCATTCTTTAACACTTTCCTTACACTTCCTTTTTCCTAAGGTGACTGATAGCATTAGCATCAATACTTGTCTAGTTAATTTCTTTTATTATGATGAGTACATTTTTATTGGCACATCAGGTAGTATTTAAGAAGTCATTAGAACATACTTGGTGAAAATTGATCTACAGATAAAATGAACTCCTGGTCCAGAGTCCTGCCATCACTCTTCAAAGAGATCATAAGGTAATCAACCACTTTATATGGAAAGGAAAGAGACCCCTGGTAAGCAAAGAAGAGAAACAAAGTAGGAGCCCTTGCACTTCCTGACACTTTTAAAATCTCACATACACAATACATAGGCAAAGTAATCGAAACGACCTAAAAAGTTTACCACTATACTCTTGTTTCTCTTCAGATCGAATAAATCTTTCACCTTTTACTAAAAAAAAAAAACTAAAAAAAACCAAAGTTTACCACTGCTACAGTGACAGATACATAGACCAATAGAATTTAGTTGAGAACTCAGGAGTAAATACTTCCATAGGGATCTGTGATGGCCTAGTGGCAAGAAGCTGTGCTGCAATCCCAAAGGTGTGTGATATGAGGCCACCAGCTGCAGTGCAGGAGCAAGATAGGCACTCTCCTCCTGCCTCTGAAAACCCTTCGAAGGGTCAGCTATAGGTTGGTTCTGACTCTATGGTGCACACAGACACAAACCCCCATATTTGAACAGCTGATCTTTGACAAAGATAAAATCCATTAAGTGGAGAAATTAGTTCTTAAATAAACAAATACTGGCAAAACTGGCCGTTTGTAGAAAATAGAAATGAAACCCATATCTCATAACTAAAAGTTAATTGAAGCAGCATCAAGGATCTCGACATAAAATGTTCAAATATCAAGTTCAACCAAGAAAGAAATGAGGACATGCTTACGAGCTCTAGTCGGTGGCATAAGCAGACTATCAAATGCAACTGAAAATATATAATCACCAAAGGATAAACTGGTTGACTGGGACCTTCTAAAAATGAAATTCTTATGTGCATCAAAAGATTTCTCAGAAAAAAAATAAAAAGAAAATGTAAAGACTTGGAAAAAACTTGACAATGACATATCTAACAAGAGACTAATCTCTAAAATGTAGGAAAAGCCCCAACACTTCAACAAGAGAGAGTAATAATGCCATAATGTAATCGTGTATTATTCTACAGATTGCTGTTGCTATGTACCCTCAAGCCTAAACCAACCCATAGCTGACCCTCCAGTGAGTTTTCAGAGGCTGCACAGTGCCAGGAGGAAAGATTACCTATCTTTGACCCTCAAGAGTAATGCCCAAACCCTCACTTATCCATCTCTGTGGGAAAGGAGAAAATATTGAGTAGAATATTATTTATTTTAAAATTTAATTGAATTAATAGTAATGAATTCCTTAGTTGGAATTTTTCTCAATAACCTTGAGATTGCTAAAGATGCCTGGGGTTGTGGCTGTCACTCACCCAACACTGGTTAGTGGTTATATGTGTGTGGTTATGTGCATGTGTGGTTATGTGCAGGGGTTGCTGGGGTGCATGGAATACAGGATTGATCTTCACTCAGGCAGTCATAACATAGACGTGCACACTGCATGTCCGAGCTGCAAGGTGCCTTGATAGTGCTCTATTCCCCACTTCCTCGTGTTCTAGTTCTGAGACTGAAGTTCTAATGTAACCTCATTCAAGATCTCATGGTAAATAAGAGATCACAGGGCATGCTTTTGAGTGTGATTCCTAGAGCAACACTCTATTCAGGACAGTATAGTTTCTAAAAAAACAAGGGGAGTTTGTTAGTGATCTTATGTTCCCACTGTTCTTGGAGGGGACAACCTAGAAGTTGGCTGAGGTCCAGATCAAAGTTCTCTCTAGGGAATTGGATGGCATCACAAAACCCTAGATGTGACCTACAGGCAAATTGAGAGCCCACAAACAGCCTTTAGATCCAGTTGACTCTCAGAATAACTCAGCAGAGAAAGGCTTTCTCTGTTCATTAGACAGAGGCACAACCACCTTTCTAATTCTTAAGTGGCCATCCTGGGACTTCATCAGAATGAAATAATCCTCTTTGGAGGAGTGGGAACAAGGAAACAGCTATAATCTGTTGTTGTTGTTACATAATAAAATGAGATCACAGCTTTCAAAAACCAAACTTGCTCACTCACTGTATAGGTCACAGTTTAGTATCTGAGCTGCCCAGGATGGAGTACAATACAGCTAACAGAGAATTCTCAATTTTGTTTTTCAAAAGACAGCAGTTCAATCTGCAAGACAGAGAAAGAAGGAGAGTGATCATTCATTGATTTAGAGCTAGAAGAAGCGTTAAAAGAATCTAGTTCATTTTGTTGTCTCATGTTCAAAAGTTCTGTAGAGTCCTTTCTGTTTGGGATGTCATATGAGAGCTCCCAGCCCTCAGGTACAGCCCAGATCATCTGAGTGGGGAACTCGTAGGTCTCTTTTATAGCTATTACTCACCAATCTTCATTCTTCTATTGTTTGAAATCTATCACCTCAACAACTCAACCTCATTGCCGTTAAGCTGGAATTGACTCATAACTGATCCTTCAGTGGGTTTCCAGAGGCTGTGAATCACACAAGAAGAGATTGCCCAGCTTTCTTCCGCAGAGCTCCTGGTGGATTCCAATTTGCAAGAGAGACATCTTTTGGGGTTAAAAGTGCAACTCTCTATAGACTTCCCTTCTGGAGAAATCTATAGACAAATGAAGTTCAACCCCTGCAGGTTGTTTTTTTTATTAGATCTCCAGTACTCTGTCTTCCATGCCCTGCACTGTTCTGTTGTTTCTGATGTGCTCGAGTTTCCCCCCATTCTGTTAAATACTTTTTTTTAATTGTTACAATTAGAACATGATTCATCTCTTTCTTCCTTGCTGAGTCATCCCCTTCCAAACAGGTGTGCCGTGATTCCAGTGGCTCTGATGTATGGTGACCTACACTGAACTCACTTTTGGGAGAGTGGTCCAATTCACAGAGAAGGTCACGAATAACTTAGATCCTTTGCTTCAGGCTAACAGACCTAGTTCTATGTCATGCGTGATCATGGGCCAGGGAAGTGGAAAAATCGAGTCATCTAAGACAAAAACTGGAATGGGATGCCCCACTGAACATTCTGGCTTAAGGGTCGCCCTTTCCAATATCGGTAGAATATTGTACATGAGTATGTGTAATTTTTTTTAAGGTGAGATTCACAATTTGAAAGCCAAATAAATAGTATTTAATTACCCACATTTAATAAGACAGGACGTTAAAATCTAGAAAAATTCCAGAAAAGCCTAGTGTTAATAGAAATGATTTGTAAATCTACTAGTTACTGCTGCTTACAACTGCATTCTTTTTCAATGAACAACTGAATGTGCTATATTTGCACATGATGTACTGAAAGGTGCTGTGTTGCATAATAAGTCAATAAAACGGAACAAATTGTGCAGTTACTAGAATCTCCCTCCCTCCTTTGAAACAATAACCTGCTTTTTAGGATTCAGCTGTAACTACTGTCTATCCAAAGGTGTAAGGTAGAGATGAAAGAAAAAAAAAATTGTAGCTTCTAAAAGTCTTCCTAATGTGACTTTTTTTAAAAAAAAAATAAAGATTTAATAGCAATAGCCAAAGAATATATGAGGTTAAATGTTGTGCTATTGGAAGTCCAAGTATGCTGTCTATGACTCAGTGCTTTTAAGGAGTGAGAAGGTTTATATCGTTCTTTGTGGATTGATATTACCAAGTCCTCTTCTGGTGTAGCCTAGTGGTAAGCAGATGTGTTGACAACCCAAAGGCAAGCGGTTTGAGTCTATGATCTGTTCCAAGGGAGAAATATGGGCAATCTCCTCCCACGTGATTTACTGTGTCTAAAAACCCACTGGAGGGTCAGCTGTGAGTTGATTCTGGCTAAATGACACGTAACAACAAAATGAGGCATTCTAGTCACATTTAAGAATATTGCTTATGAGAAAAAAACCATATGAACTATTAGAAATTCAAACTGGATTGAGAAAGGTGAAAGGAATGAGAGATAATATTGCTGATGTTAGAATGTTGCCTAAAAGCAGGGAATAGTGAAAAAAAAAGTTACTTGTGCTCAGGTTTTCATTCATAGGGTCACTATGAAACATCTACAACTTGACGTCACTTGACAACAATAACGACGACATAGAAAGTGCTACATTGGCGTAGTGGACAGAAAATTATTCTACCAAGCCCAAGGTGGGTGATTTTAATCTGCGGCCCTCAAGCCTAGTTTGTTTTCTGTCAAACATTCTTCTAAGTGGTATAGCACTGGTCTGTGCATTGCTGTACAGAGGTAACTCGTGGTTGTTGTGATGCTAAACATTGTGACACTGATGTGCCAAATGTCATAATGGTTACCCATGGTGGACAGTGTTTGTTGGAGCTTCCTGATTAAAACAAGGTTGGAAGCAGGAGTGGCATCCATTCCGAATTTACTTGCCTCCAGAAACTCTAAGAACAGTGCTCAGGCCTTTTGTTCATAGGGTTGCTATGAGTTGTCGATGATTTGACGGCACTAAACAACAACAACAACAGGAACAACAACACTTGTATTTTTATTGACTATGTGATCATGCAACTACATAGGTCATAATAAATTGTTGATAGTGTCAAGAAGAATGGGAATTCTAGACCGCTCAGTTGTCCTCATTCAAAATCTATACAGGACCAAAAATCAGTTGCTCAAATAGAACAAGAGGGTGCTACACAGTTTAAAATCAGGAAAGGTATGAATCAAGGCTGTATCTTTTCATCATACCTACTCAATCTCTATGCCGAATAAATAATCCAAAAGCTAGACTATATGAAGAAGAATGTGGCATCAAGATTGGAGGAAGAATGATCAACTGCCTGTGTTATAGAGATGACATGATCTTATTGGCTGAAAGCAAAGTAGACTTGAAGCATTTTCTAAACAAGATCAAAGCCTATAGTCTTCAGTGTAGATTATGTCTCAACAACAAGAAAACAAAAATCATCACAAGTGAACAAATAAGCAACATCATGCCACATGGATGAAAGATAGAAGCCATCAGAAATTTCATTTTGCCTGGATCAGCATTCAACAGCCATGGAAGCAGCAGTGATGAAACGAGACATTGTGTTGAGAACCTCTTTAAAGTGCTACAGAACAGATACGCCAGTTTAAAGACTAACGTACAACTGGTCTAAGCCATGATGTTATCAATTGCCTCATATGCCTATGAAAGTTGGAAGACTAGAGATTGATGTTTCCTTCCAGCTCATATATTACGTTGTTGTTATGTGCTGTCGAGTTGCCTGCGACTCATAGCAACCTTATGTACAACAGCCCTAAACCCGGCTCTATCCTGTGCCAATCTAATTGTCTCTGACATGCCTACCCCATTACCCCAGTCACTGAATCAATCTGTCTCATCGAGGGACTTCCTCTCCTGCACTGTCCCTCCATCCTCCCAAGCATGACGTCCCTCTCCAATGACTGGTCCCTCTTGCAACATGGCTAAAGCATGTCAGATGGACCTTCAGAAACCTTGCATCCAAGAATCAGCCTGGCTTCAGCCTCTCCAGGGCAAACTTGTTTGTTCTCCTAGCAGTCCATGGTACATTCAATACTCTTCTCCAGCACCACAGTTCAAAGGCATCCATTCTCCTTCTATTACTCGTAGTCTTTGTCCAGAGATTATTTAAAAAAAAATTCATACTTAACATTTTGAGTAAGATAGTTTCTTCTTTCAGCATTTTCCCAGTTTGTAGGAATGTAGCTTTCTGAACTTCAAGTCGCTTCTGGTCATGGGAAGATTTCATCTTGTTGCTCTCCAAACTGTTTTTATCTGCATGTGGAGTTGTCCAGGCTCTGCTGTGGGTCCAGTGCTGCTCTCAGGTCAGCCCCTTGTTTCTCTCACTTGGCTCGTTACTCTTTCACCTCTTCTTCCCTTCCACTCTTCATCTGTTCTGACATCATAACCCCAGTGAAGGGCATCATAAGGCTGCCACCCAACAATGAGCTTACCTGGAGTCCCTGCAAGGGCCTGGATGAAAGGAGGCTGGAGAAGAAAAGAAAATGGGAGCAAGGGAGGTACAGTGAGGGGCAAGACCAGGAGGAAGAGAGAGAGGGGTAAGACCAGGAAGGAACTAGACATGCCTATCCGGACAATAGCCAGTTAAGCGCCGGCCTAACCTGCTGAGAAAGAGGAAAATCCACCAGAAGGTCAAATCTCCTATGGACACTGACCCTCATATAAATGGCAATGGAAGTGGACCAGACCCCTGCTGATAGGCTCTCTCAATGGAGAGGACAAGAAACTCAGGTAAACTGTAGGTCTTGAGGGTCGAGCAGAATGAGGTTTTAGTAGCTTTCAGAGGCCTTATGTCAGAACTGTGCCCAGGCTGGGTTTTCAATGATCTCACTGAAGAAGGTCATCCATGACTGAAATTTGGGGAAATTAGATTCTTAAAAATAAGGATCAGGGAGTTCTGGTGGCCTAGTGGCAAGAAGCAGTGCTGCAACCCCAAAGGCATGGGGTTCAAATCTACCAGATGTGCCACTGGAGAAGGAAAGAAATCTTCTGTGCCAGTTGGATCCGATTCGATGGTTGTTGTTGTTGTGCCGTCGAGTTGTAGGCGACTGATGGCAACCCTATGAACGAAAGACCTGAACACCTGTGTAACTTTCATCCTTTCTCCAGGTTCCTAGGATTTCCAGAGGCAAGCTATTACAGAAGTGGATGCCACTCCTGCTTCCAAGCTTGTTTTAATCGGGGAGCTCCACCAAACACTGTCCACCATGGGTAGCCATTATTGCATTGGACTCATCAGTGTCACAGTGTTCGGCTTCACAGCAACCACGAGTTACCTCTGTATAGCAAGTGGACACACCAGGGTTACAGGACCTAGTGAGGATTTTAAGGTACTGCCTGGAGCAGGCCCTGCAGGTTCCACCCTTACTTACCCTTACTCTAAGGGTCAGGGCTGCCCACCCACTTTTGAAGGGTACACAACAAAAAAAAGAAAAGAAGGAGGCAAAAAGGATTTTGGAGTTTCATTTTGAATCTATATTAATGGCTTGCTCTGGGCTTATAGTCAAGTCACTCTGACGTGTAACTTATTTTAACACTTATAAATTAACAATGAATGAATGAAAAGAATTTTTCCAAATGGCAAATTGTAGTCCATTCTGATGAAATTCTAACTTATACAAATGGGGGCTACCCCCACATTTATATTAATAGTTTACCCTATTAACTTTAGAAATGCAAAGAAAATGGTGTGAGGATGTATACCCCCCAATGTGTAGTACTAAGTGTATTTTCAGAGAGTTCTCCATGTTGGAGCCTTACAGGCACCTCCAGAGTTCCACCCCTCATTAAAAAGGACAAGAGGCGGTAGTGGCAGGACCTCCGATTTCCCAAACGAAGTCCCAAGGGCGACACATTGTGAAGGAGGTATAGCTTGCTGTTGGCCTCTCCTCCATGCCTCCCCCTCGCTGGTCCTTCCTCTCGCCCGTCCAATGTTCCATAAGGCTGAGGTATTTGCAATGCAGAGAGCACATGTATTTCCAGGAAGTTTCATTTCATTGAGATTTTAGATAATTATAATTTTCATTTTATTTCTGAGTCAGACAAAAGGTTCAAGGCCTCTTAAGTAGAATCATATGGACTGGTCCTCACACTGAGAGGAAGCAGATGGACTTGTCTCCTAAATCCTTTTTCTTCTCCAAATCTCTTGCCCTTTTCTCTCCCCACCACTCCTTGCCCTTCTCTTATGAATTATTTCAAAAACAAATGAAGAGGCACTTGTCCTAAATCAAATTGCTGTTGTGTGCCATGCAGTCAGAATCAACTCAGAATGGACCCTCCAGTGGGTTTCAGACGCTTTAATTATGGAGGAGGAGATTGCCCATCTTCCTCCTGTGGAGCAGCTGGTGGATTTGAACCGCATGCCTTTAGGTTGGCAGTGCAACACACTATCCACTAGATACCTCAAGTTACCAGAGCTCCCTCCTCAATCAGGGGCTGGGTTAAGTGTGAGAAGACTGCTGAGGCTTTTATCTAACAAAGTGAGGTCAGGAGACTTATGGCTTTACAAAGATATGACTGCATTCCACCAACCCTGGCTGGGCAGTGGTGATACTAGTTCTGCAGTGATCCGTTTTCATCTGCCCAAAAATGGATACATTTGGAAATGTCTTGGCCCTTCTTTGATTCTCCAGGGAAATAACTTTGTGATCATAGGTTGGCCTCCTTCCTGGGCATCTTGGCTATTATGAAGGTTGTCTACCTCAGTTGCCTTCGATTGCCCGTCTCTCCCTTGTCCTTATGGTACGTGCCCCATGACCACATTAACTCTGACAAACCAGACTGTGCATAACTCAGTTCCTTAATTTAGCATCTGAGGTTTCCATGACTTGACCTCAACCTGCTTTTCCATAATAGTTAATACTCACCCAAAATTTATGGAAACTTTCTCATAGATAATGTCTGTAGTGAATCTTGAACATGTTTCAAACTTTGCTATTGTCAAACCATTATAAATTTTTTTTGTTCCATCATCAGTGTCAAACTTCTGCTCACTTCACTTCAATAGCTGTAACTCAGTGATCCTTGGAATTTGGATAAAACCCCCACCTGTAAAGCTTATAGCTTCCCTTTTCACTCCATTACTCTATGTTGTACAATTCTATTGGTTACGGCAAATGCATAGGGTTCATTGGTATGATATCATGTGGAACAGATGGCAATCCCTGCTTTCTTTACTGTCTCCGTAGTTTCACTTTTTCAAAACATCATTAATGGAACCATGCAGTATATAGCTTGAAGACTGCCTTCTTTCACTTGGCAATATACATTTATGCTTGCTTTATGTCTTTTCATTGCTTAAGAGCACATGCATTTTTATCATTGGCTAAATACTTGACTGTTTAGATCCTTCTCTCTGTCTCTCTCGCCCATTGTCGTCAAGTTGGCGCTAACTCATAGCTGGCCCTCCAGTAGGTTTTTCGAGGCTGTAAATCGTGAGGGAAAACCAAAGGTGGGTGATTTTAATCTGCGGCCCTCAGGCCTGGTTTTAATTGTTTTTGATCAAAGATTCTTCTAAGTGATATAGCACTGGACTGTCCATTTGCTGTACAGAAGTAACTTGTGGTTGCTGTGATGCTAAACACTGTGACACTGAATTGTCAAATTTGATAATGGTTATCCATGGTGGACAGTGTTTGGTGGAGCTCCCTGATTAAAACAAATCCACTGGTGAATTTGAACTGTCAGAGAGATACTGCCTTTGGATTAGTGACACTACAAATTATTCTATCTTGTATCAGGTATACTTTGGTCTTTCAATGGACATCTTTACTCTAGCATTCATAAAGGCCCTTGAGAGCACTTTTACATGATGCAAAACATAGAGCTTTTTTGATTGTTGCTTCCATGAATGTTGACTGTACAGATACAGAACAATTTCTCTGGGCTCAGTGACTGCAACAATATGTTTAAACACAGGAGAGATTGTGAGGATGGCATAGGATCGAGCAGGGTTTCACTCGGTTGTACATAGGGTTAACGTGAATTGGAGCCAACTTGGCAGCACCTGACGGCAATTAACTCTTCACCTAGTGAGGGACATCCTGATGCTCTCTAACCTTGGGCAATTTCACAGCTTCTACAAACATTTGTGTGCAGGCTTTTGCATGACATAGGTTTTCAGCTGATCTAGGTCACTAAACAGGAGCACCATTGGTGGATTATATAATCAGCCTACGTCTAGGGTTGCAAAGAAAATGTCCTAATTTCCCCTGCTGTCTAGTGCTTTTGCTACATTCTACAAACTTTAATAAGCTTTAGTTTTGCTTTTGAAAGTTGTAATTATGTTAAAAACTTCTCTTGATATTTCTTTAGCCTGTTATTATTTGGAGTGTGTTACTAGATCTCCACATTTGGGATTTGGTGACTGTCATTCTGTAATTAATATCTAGTTTTAGCTCCACTGTGTTCTGACAGCATACTCTGCATAGTTTATATTCTTTTAAATTAATATGGTTTCTCTTTTGGGGGTTTTGAGGTGAGCTTGAGAAGAGTTCTGCTGTTGTCGGATGAAGTAGTTTACAAATGACAAGATACAGTTGATTTAGGTTCATATTGTATTGTATTTTATAGCATCCACTTCCGAAATAG
Source organism: Elephantulus edwardii (assembly GCF_000299155.1). Classification (NCBI taxonomy): domain Eukaryota; kingdom Metazoa; phylum Chordata; class Mammalia; order Macroscelidea; family Macroscelididae; genus Elephantulus; species Elephantulus edwardii. Next base: position 34,518,232 of record NW_006399759.1, on the reverse strand, counting down.
CTTGCCTCCAGAACACCATGAACTTAGAGAAACGGTGAAATTTAAACAAGTGTTCAGGCTTTTCATTCATAGGGTTGGTATGAGTCGTCTGCAACTTGACGGCACTAAACAACAACAACACTGTTCAACTATATCCTTATTCCACCACTCGTCAACTTGTACTGTTTTGGCTTGCACATTGCTGTGATGTTGGAAACTATGCCTCCTGAGTTTTAAATACCAACGAGGTCATCATGGAGGACAGGTTTCAGTAGAGCTGCCTATTTGACACATACTAAGAAGCAGCACTGGCAATCCACTTCTGAAAGAATGAATTCTTGAAAACCAAAAGAATACAATGTTGTTGTTGAGCGACCCTAAGAACAAAAGACCAGAACACTTTCATCCTTTCTCCAGGTTCATAAGGGTTTCTGGAGGCAAAGTATATCAGAAGTGGATGCCACTCATGCTTCCAAGCTTGTTTTAACTGGGGAGTTTCACCAAACACTAGTAAGATATGATACAGAAAGATAAAGCCCACAGGTTGGAAGCCATTGAAAATGAGTCTGGGAACAAAGCTGCCTTCTCAAGGTAGTTGCTGTTGCTATTATGCATCATGAAACCGAAATCAACTCATGGCATGTTTTAGGATTGGCAGCTCAACCCCTTCGCACTAGGCCACCAGTGCTTCCTTTTCATATTAGAGTCTACCTTAATGACATGAATGGAATCATGCTTTCAGCCAGTGAAGGGCCTTTATTTGCTGATGTGGCATGACTCAAAAGAAACAGCTGCCAACATCCACTTATAATAGCAACACAGCAATAATGGGCTTAAATACAATAGAGGTTGGCCAGGTATATGGCTAGGCCAGGCATCAAGGTTAAAAACACTGCTATTTTTAAAAGTTTGGTTTTGTTGTTTGTTTGCTTCCCTCCCCTTCTCTGTGTTTATTTGGTGGGGAAAGTACTAGGCTGCTAATCAAAGGGTCTGTGGTGTGAACCATATAACTGCTCCATGAAAGAAAGAGGAAGTAATCAGCTATGGGAGAAATTTACAGTCTTAGAAACCTTCTACATACCTTTCCTACAGAGTGGCTATGAGCTGAAATGGACTCAATGACAATGAGTTTGACTTTGCATTTTTTTAGTATCTAATTGAGTGATTTGGTATTTAATGATATGATATTCTATTTTCTGTCCTCTCTTGGGAGCCAGGGCTGACACAAAGGCATATAGTTCTAATCCATCAGCTGCTCTATGGGAAAAAGATGGGTAATCTCTTCCCATGCAACTTACTGCCTCTGAAAACGTGCTAGAGGGTCAACTGTGAGTCAGTTCTGACTTGATGTTACATAACATCACCACTACCACTATCCTTTCTTAGTATGTAATTATGTTATTGTTGTCTGCTATGAATAGGTTCTGATGACAGCAATCAGTGAATGAGTGAACCTTTATATTATTGTTACACATTCTAGTCATCCACAAAAGGTGTTTTTTGTTGTTATGTGTCATCAAGCTGGAAACTACTCATAGCTGACCCTCCAGTAGGTTTTAAGAGGATGTAGTTCACCCTGGATGACCATCATTTTCTCTTGAAGCAGGTGGTAGATGGCAGTGCAGTTCTTTACCTTCTAGACTACCAGATTTTTTACCTACTAGAGCTCCCTATGACTATTATAAACTCTAATAATCCAATATATTGTTGTTGTGATTTGCTATCGAGTTGCCTGCGACTCATTGTGATCCTATGTACAACAGCCTTAAACCCTGCTCTGTCCTGTGCCAATCTTATTGTCTCTGACACACCTACCCTCATTACCCCAGTTACTGAATTGATCCATCTCATCGAGGGTCTTCCTCTCCTGCACTGTACCTCCACACTCCCAAACATGATGTCCCTCTCGAAGGACTGGTCCCTCCTTCCAGCATGTTCAATGAATGTCAGATAAAGCTTCAGAATCTTTCCCTCCAAGGAGCAGGCCAGTTTAACCCTCTCCAGGATGAACTTGTTTGTTCTCTTAGCAGTCCAGGGTATATTCAATACTCTTCTCCAGCACCACAGCTCAAAGGCATCAACTCTCCTTTTATCTCTAGTCATTGTCCAGCTGTCTGATGCATAGCAAGTAATTGCAAAGACCACAGCCTGTAGCACATACACGTTAGTCTCCAGACTGACATTGTTGCTCTTCAGGACTTTGGAGAGGTCTCTGACAGCAGACTTTCCCAATGCAATTTGTCTTTTCATTCCCTGGCTGCTGATATGAAGAGTGTTGATTGTAGAGCCAAGCAACCTGAAGCTGTCCACAATTTCAATCGCTTCACCATCTATCATGATGTTGCCAATCAGCCCAGTGGTGAGAATCTTTGTCTTCTTGATGTTGAGCCTCAGTCCATATTGAAGGCTGTAATCCTTGACTTTCAGCAGCAAGAGCTTCAGGTCCTCCTCTGTTTCAGCAAGCAGGATTGTGTCATCTTCATAATGCAGATTGTTGATGAGTCTACCTCCAATCTTGATCTGTTCTGCCTATAGATTAAAAAGGTGTGGAGATAGGACACATCCTTGATGCACACTACTCTTCCCAATTTTGAACCATGCAGTGTTTGCTTTGTTCTGACGACTGTCTCCTGGTCCAACTATAGGTTTCACATAAGCACAATCAAGTATATTATTACAATTATTCCTTTTTAACCAAGTATTTTCTGTTAGATTTTTATTGTCAGATGTTGCAGAGCAAGGGTAGAGTATTTTTATACTTATTAATAATGAGACACACTGCCAGGAATGAGATAGAATAGAGAGCATAAAAAGCAGGGGGCCAGCAGTTCCTATGACTGATGGCCTCAAGCCATGCATCTTTGGGTATTTACTGAGAATCATAAGGAAGGTAAACAAAGTAAAATCATAAGGAAGTACAAAACAAAAACAAGGGATCATGGGGAAGTCTTTTGCAGATAAGGCCAAATTCCTCTTTATGCTTATCTCAGGAGCTGTCGAGAGATTCAGTTAATACAAACTAAGAACAATGTGACTATTAGGGAATGCCTTCGTGCCACAGGGCGACCTCCAAGCTTGTATTAAGCCTCCCTCATATAGCATTTGGTCTACTATTATTCAATTTTATATTCGGCTTCCCTCAGTCAGATGCTTATGCCAAACCCATATGTAGACCAAGATGCAGTTATCCAAACAGAACAAGGGAGCACTTCATGGGTTAATAGCAGGAAAGATGTGCATCAGGCTGTATCCTTTCTCAACACCTCTTCAATCTGAATGCAGAGCAATTATGCTAAATGAATTAATAATAAGAAAAAAACATTTTGCCTTCATTTATGTGAAACTTATACATAAAATAGTGCAAGGAAACAAGGCTTAAACATGGTTTAAAATATCTCCATACCTATTTAATCTTTATGCTGGACAAATAATTTGAGGATCTGCACTTTATAATTAAGAATGCAGTGGAAGACTCATCAACAACTTGCATTATGTAAATGATACAACTTTGCTTGCTGAAAGAGAGAACTTTAAGTTGTTTGCTTCAGAAGATCGAAGACTGTAGCCTTGGATGTGGATTATATCTCAATACCAAGAAAACAAAAATCCTCACAACTGGGCCAATAGGCAACATCCTGATAGAAGAAGAAAACATTGAGATTGTCAACAATTTCATCTTGTTTGTATCTACAGTTACCATACTTGGTCCCAGTAATCAAGAGATCAGGAGACATATTAAACCGGGGAAGTCTGATGTCAGGGATCTCTCCAAAGTTCTAAGGACTAGGATGTCAGAGGCACATCTGATCCAGGCCATAGTCTTTTCAATAACTTCCTACACATCTGATATCAGGCCAGTAAGGATGCCAGAAGAAGAAGTGATGCCTTTGGGTTGTGATGTTGGAGAAAAGTATTGAACCTGTCTTGAGCTACCAAAAGATCAAACATGTATCTTAGAGAAAGTACAGTCAAGTGTTCCTGGGAGGCAAGGAGTGAAGTTTTGCCTCACATACTTTGGGCTGGTTGTTAGGAGAAGTCAGTTCTTGGAAAAGGACATCATCGTTGCAAAGGTGGAGGGTCAGCATAAAACAAGAAGACAGTCAATAAGATAGTGTGACACAGTGACTGTAACAACAGGTTCAGGTATACCAGAGATGAAGCGAATGGTGCAAGTTTGGATCAGGTTCAGATGTGTTTTTCAAAGGGCCGCTAATTGTTGTTGTCAACTCAACTACCCAACAACAAGAAGAAACCCTCTCAGGGGACTTATGGCCTTGTCCTTGAGAGCCAAATTTCTTGTTGCAACTCAATTGTCAACCTAGCAGAGATGATTATGGAATTATCCAACAGGAAATCCAGGGTAGGTTTAAAGTGATAACAAACAAATGAAATCTGGAAGACTACCTTACTGCCACAAGCAAATAAGCTTTGTGTCAATTTTAAAAATAGATTTTTATTTTGGGGTTTTTTTGTTTCTAATTTTTGAATTATTCATTGCAAAGAAGTGGGAAGGACATTTATCAGTTTTTTTTTTTCAGGGTTCAAGAATAGATAAAACAGTTCCTGCAGATGCACTTAAGTCAATGTGAGCACTTTCTATTTCACTGCTTGTTTGGAGTTTTTTTTTTTTTTTTAAATAACGTAGTTACAACAGTTGTTATGTGGCATTACGTGGGTTCTAGCTCATAGCAACTTTATGTATAGAAGGATGAAACAGAATAAAACACCTGTGTTATCGTCACAATTTTCTCTGTTTGAGGCCATTGTTGCTGCCATTGTGCCAGTCTAGCTTGTTGAAGGTCTTTGTCTCTTTTGCTGCTAGTGCTTCTGTTTTTTCCAGGCATGATGCCTTTTTCCACGACTGGCCCTTCCTGACAACATGTCCAAGGCCTATGAGACAGAGTTCTTCCTTCTTCCAAAGAGCATCCTGGCTTCCGGGATAGATTTGTTCTTCTGGCAGTCCACAGTATGTTCAATATTCTTCACCAAAACCATAATTCACAGTAACTGTTACTAGGGCAGGCAACCCCTAACATTGAGACTGTTTTAAAGTCACTAACTATTTACTGCTTTGCTTTTCTTTTCTTTTCTTTTTTCTTTTCTTTAAATAATGAACATCTGGACTTTATTATTCCTGTGCAAAATATACTTTTAAAAAATTTATTTTATTAATTTTAATGAACTTTTACAGAAATTTTGAATTTCCATTCATTCGTTGTTGCACTTTTTTTTCTCTACCGACCCCCCCTTGCTCCAGAAAAGCAAAAGATAAACTCCTTCATTAGTATACAATCTCCCCATCCCCCATCCGGAATGCACTCCACTATGCAAACTTAATTCTGGATTCCTGTGATAACGATAATACCCTATCATATATCACTTTTAAACTGTTCTCTCCCTCATCTGTTTCAATGCGGTGTACATAATTTATCCAGTTTTTCTCAGTCTTACCCAACCCTGATGTTTGTCCCATTCTACGACAGTAGCACTATGCAATATTTGTCATTTTGTGTCTGAGATATTTATTCAGCATAATGTCCTCCAGGGTCACCCATTTTGAATAATTACTGCTTTTGATTTAAAGAAACCTTTCTTCAGATAACTTGGTCTGTTTATGATCTTGTTCCACTCATCAGGACATATTTGTTGGTTTTGAGAAAACACAGAATATTAAAGTATTATTATGTTGTTGTTGTGTACCGTAGAGTCAGAACTGACCCATAGGTGACCCTCCACTGGGTTTTCAGTGGCCGTTAATCACACAGGAGGAGAGTCCCCATCCTTCTTCCACGAAACGGCTGGTGGCCTTGAACCATGTGCCTGAGGGATTACAGTGCAGCTTCTTGCTCACTAAATGAAATAGTAGTATACACATTGGAAAACCATCCTGTGTGTTACCAGTGCACTTCTAAATAAGAGGCTGCAGGCTCCCTGTAATGGCTTGTTTAAAAGATCAATAAGCATTTGACAAGGTAGTAGAGAAACAGCACTTTGAAATGTTAGGACCCTGAAGCCACTTTAAATGAGGATGAAAACAAAAGAGTACTATTGTGTCAAGGAGAAAACAACTTTTTTTTTCCTACCCAGGGAACTTCTAAAGAAATCCTCACTACACAGGATTCCGTCCCCGTACATTGGGGTCAGATAGTTTGAAGAATTTTCAGTCTCCCATGGGGAGTATTTGGGTGGTCCAAATACTGAATTAAGCTGCTGAATGAGAAGTTGGAAGTGGTCAGGTTATTCACTTCTGAAAAATAAGCCACTGAAAATCCTGTGGTGCAGAGTTCTACTTTGACACTGGCAGAAATGAGCAATCTCCTGAAGTGTGATTTACAGCCTGAGAGACATAATGAAAGATCAGCTAGGAGTTGGTTCTAACCCAGGAGCAATGAGATCCTATATACATGAGAGTTTGGGAAAGTGCCTTTGGGATTGGATGGCTATCAGGTTGTTGAGGATCAACTGTATGCAGGCAATGAGTGATTGTAGGTTTTAAGTTCAAAGAGCCTTAAAGAGAAGTAGAATCAGTAATGAAGTGGAGTAGGTGTAGAGATGTAACAGTTTAGTTTCTGTTGAAATGAAGGTGTAAACCTGAAACTACAAACCCACTGCCTTAGACTTGAGTTCTACGAATAGTGACCCTGTGTAGGATCTGGCAAAAGTACCCTTTCGATTTCCAAAGCTGAAATGCTTATGGAAGCCGACTGATAGATCTTCTCTCATGGAGTGGCTGGTAGGTTTGAACTATCGGCCGTTTTGTTTTGCAGCCAAATTCCTTAACCACTGTGCCACCAGAGCTTGTAGATCAAGGTGAAAGCAGGTGGAAATGTACATTTTCAAGTTGAGAGAAAAGCTGGTTCAGAGTGGGAACAATTGTTCCTAATAGTTTTGACATTGCAGGTTTTATTTTTTTCCTTCCAAGGTTTTATGGAAAAATAGAATGGGGATAATAGCATCTGCCTCAAGGGGTTGTTTGTGGGGAATAAATAATATATGTTAAAGCACTTAGAACAGTGTCAGGTTTATTTTAAATATTATGAAAAAGATATTCCTGTTATTAGTATGGGATTTCTGGCCCTCAGTTTTTCTATCTGTAAAGGGGAGTTCTTTGTATATTTATGCCTCTAAACTATTGGCGTCTTGCCTGTGTAGCTGTTTTCTTGGCACTAGGACTTTTGAGAGCTGAGATGTGCTGTGCAGGACACTGGGGAGTCCTGTGCTTGTGTAGGCGGTCACGGGAACTGTGAGGACTGATGGGGGTGCTTTGTTCCTGCTCAGACTAGAGCCAATACACCAGTCTCCTTTGCCCAGCGTTTGCCCAGCATAACAGCACTGTTGCTGTGTAATGGAATCCTTGATCCCTTTCCTCAGTCATACCTTCTCAGTCCTACTAATTCTAGCACCGTCCTCTCTCCCCTCTTCTCCTTTTCTGCCTTGCTCTGTGTCTACCGTCTTAATATATTTTGTTATCATTTTCTCCTATTTAGCAGCAGGAGAAGGGTCCCTTTCTTGCCTCCCCTTGATCACATGGCAGAGCAGCACAGCGGCAGGCACAGAATTTGCTGTGATGCCCTCGCCCTGTTAGAGACCAGCCAGGAGCCCTTTCATGCACCAGTCCTGCCTGTGAGCACTATTTCTTCTTCCATCGTTTTGTTCTCCTATCCCTGGACTAGTTTAATACTGACTCAGATCACCAGGTTCAGTGGAATCTTTGCTCTTGGGGACTGGGCAGATCAAGCCCTGTATCAGTGGATCACTCTTCACCTCTGCAGTCCTGAGCAGGGTGACATTTTACACACATTCATCTGGTCGGTTGTGGTTGCTACTCAAGTCCACCAGACGGTACCCTCCGTGAGCTGTACCTTCATTCTCACAATGAATGAGAGAATGATGAAGGAGGGGATGGATGCATAAATGATGGAGTATGGGTAGCAGCTGCCTCCGAGTGACACACGAGGTACCCAGGCTGTTACGGTGCAGGTTCTGTGGGTGAGTCTGAACCCTGCACATTCTGATTTTCTGGAGGATCTTCTTGGCTTTGCCCGATGTGCCGTGTGTATGTGTCCTCTCAGCTTGAAGACCCAGAATGGCTATGTAATTATTTTGGGTGTATTAGAAAGGCATGGCCTCTAAATATCCCAGCTGTGACCAACTGTTAGTCTTTCTCCTTTACCTTTCTGGAGTTTTTGTTAGTCTTCTTCCTCTGTTTCTAAAATGCTTGCATCCTTATCTGTGAGCCCTTCCCTAACCTTTGGACAGCCCTGGGGCAGCCTAGGTTAAAGCTCTGACTGCATTTCCAAGGACCTGTGGTTTGAATCCACCAGCTGCTTTGCAGAAGGATGGATAATCTCCTTCCATGAAATTTCACTTACTGCCTCTGAAAACCTGCAGGAGGGTCAGCTAAGGGTTGGTTCTGACTCAGTGGCACACAATAACCACAACAGAGGCAACTATTCAGGAACAAAACCTCCTGGATTTGGTTCCAGGTATTTGTTTCAACTGGTTTACCTCTCTCTTCTCCCTGTGGAAATGTATGCTTCTCTGGTAAAACTGGCTTTGGTCATCCAGCCCACAACACCCAGAAAACACTTTAGGTCTCTGGTGAATTTCTGGGCTACAAGTAGTGGGTAAACACTTGGCTGCTAACTGCAAGGTCAGAGATTTAAACTCACCATCTGTGAGTGGAACTGAAAGATGTGGCAGTCTGCCTCCTCTGGCAGTCTTAGAAATCCGATCAGGCAGTTCTTGCCCTGCTGCAGGGTTGCTGCAGGTTGACATCAAACCAGTGGTGGCACGTTTTAATTTGTTTCTTTTCCTTTGACCTACAGTGCACTTTCCTAAAACAGCTGATGGAATTTTGATAGCATTTCCTGCCTGTCCCACTCCAGGCATGGTGGGCCAGGTTGGCAGAGCCCCTGTGTAGATATAGATGGTTGATTTGGGAAACTGGAGAATTCCCAGGATAGTACAGTTACTGTAACAAGATGGGGGAGGTTTCCAGCAGGAACAGGGCAGCTTAAAATATTACTCTCACAGATAGCTTTTATATGCAGACAAAAGTTACCTGATACAGTAGGGCTACAACTGAGGATATTTAATTGTTTAGCCCTGTGGGGCATACCTTCTCAGCAAGGCACCACCCACTGTCATTTAAGGACAAACAACTTCCACACCCAGCCTGGAGTTCTGGCAGTTCTCTGTTGATGTGCTGTTCCTTCCAGTCGTTTTTGGATAATCTTCAGTAGAATCTTGCTTGCATGTGAAATCAATGTTCTGTAGTTTCCGCACTCGGTTGGGTCACCCTTCTTTGGAAGGAACTGACTCTTCCAGTCAGTTGGCCAAGTGGTTGTTCTCCAGATTTCTTGGCACAACTTGGTGAGCACATCCAGGGTAGCATCTGTTAGCTGAAATATGTCAATTGGTATACCATCTATTCCTGGGGCCTTATTTTTTGCTATGTCCTTCAAAGCAGCCTGAACTTCTTCC
>NW_006399759.1:34471083-34506437 GCF_000299155.1 Elephantulus edwardii | reverse complement strand
TGGCACAGGATAGAGCAGGGTTTAGGGCTGTTGTACATAGGGTTGCTATGAGTCGCAAGCGACTCGACGGCACATAACAACAACAACAACAATAATAACTTCCACACCATGTTCCTGGGGGTAGGATGGGGCAAAGGCCCTAGGAGGAAGACCAGCAGCCTGTAACTCCCCTTGTTGCTGTTGTTGTTATTGTTGTGTGCCAATCAGTTTCTTGTGACTCATAGTGACCCATGTAAGGTAGCTCTGAACTCTGTCCTATCCTTAGCCAGTCTCCCCTAAGTCGGCTGAAGTGTCGCTCAGTATTGCAGTTTGCTTTCTCAAATTAACTCGTTGCTGCTGAGTTGGAATCAACTCAGAGCTGATCCTTCAACCAGTTTTCAGGAGAAATCACATGCGGAGAGAGTGCTCATCTTTCTCCCAAGGAGCCTCTGGTGGATTTTAACTACCATTACCCATGTTGCTTTTTGATTAACCCTTCTGTGAATTGTTGCTCTTTAATGTTTGGGATTTTAGAACCTTAAAGTTTTCCAAGTCAGCAGGTGTACCTGGCAAAATGATGAGACTTTTCAGACTGCGAACCAACCCACTTTAAACATTCATAACCATTTTCCAGTTTGTGAAACTGAGTTTTTAGAATTGCAGATGGTTGTGCTGCTTTGAGCAGGCTTCTCCTGGCTTCCTCCTTTCCCCTGAGACCAGCTAGTGTGGTATGAGTTTACTCATCCCCACAGTTCCTTCTCTCCTCATCTGGCAGACTTTAGGATTGGCCAACAAAATCACCTCAGCTCTCCAGGCCAGCTCTCCCAAGCCACAGCCCATCCAAGGGCCCTCCCAGGGAGAATCCAGATGGACAAGAAAAATGCCTCAGGGCGTTGGAGAATCCAACCCTTTTAATAACCTAGAATGGAAACGTGATCTAGTGAACGTTTCCTTTGTGGATGTGTTTGAAACAAATCTTATCCCCGCGTGCCTGGTCCTGTTCTGAAGACATGGCAACAATGAGGACAACAGAGAGGCAAAGCTGGGTGGGATCTAAGAGACTATACTCTCTAATCTGAGAGGTGTGGTGGGCTTTCTAGGAGTGACCTTATTAATAAGGTACGCCCCTGTCATAAACAGTCCCTTGGGTTTATCATTTGTAGAATGAAGGCTTTGGACTGGATATCATATTTTTAGATGTTCGGTTTTCAGATTTTAAGGTTTATTTTTGACAAAGGTTTTATCTCAGCTGTAAGGATGGTGCAGAATTAAATAGCTTTACACAGGGTCGACGTGAGTCTGAATCACCTTTGCTTTCTGGAAAGCCTTTCAACATAGAATGAACTTGCTTATCTCTATTAAGGCTGGATCTGCTCTGCATCCTAACGAGGACCTACAAACAGATAAATAAGTGCAAACAATCTGCTCTTGAGTCAATACCAACGCATGCGACTCTAAGCTTTGGAGTGTAAGGCTGTTCTCCATAGAGTTTTCAAGGCTGTGATGTTTTAGAAGTAAATCTGTGATGGTTTTTGAAGGTCTTTCTTTCTATTTGCCTCTGAGTGAGTTTAAGGAGCCTTCAAAAACTGTAACTGACCCACCAACAATGCTGCACTGTAGTTGCTTAGCTACCTTTTGTGAAAGTATCTTAGGACTGTCGAAGGGTGAAATAGCAATTGTGCAAACCTCATCTCTGACATAGCAACCTGAGAAGGGTTTGCTTGATATCCTAGGGAGAAGGCTGCCTAGATAACAAGTGTCCAGCAATCTAATAGGTGTTCACACATCAGTAGATCACTGGGGCACATCTCCCCAGGCTCCATGTTTTTATCTGGAAGCTGCCAACTTCTTCAGGGAGCTCCAGAACTTGTATTTGCCTGCCTTTCTGTACTAGCTCCAACCCACACTCCATTCCTGTAATCTTCATTTTTCCTTACCACAGGTAAAGACATTAATATTCACTCAGCTCTTCAAACTCCAAAATTGGACTTCAACCTGGATCCTCCTTTCATACCCCATCTCCTCTTACATCAGCCAGTCCATGGGCTTTACCTTCTAAATATATTAAAACCATTTCCAGTTCCTGCCATTCCCATCATTTCCACCAACCCCATCAGAATCTGAGCCATCATCTCCCTGGCTTCCTGGGGGGCTTTCTATCTCCTTCCATCCTCTACAGCCCATTTCCCATATAGCAGAAGACTGATGTTTTTACAAACTGATCAGGTTATTTCCAGGCATTTAAATTCTTTCTTGGAAAATAACTAAACTCCTTGCCTCCAAGACTACCTTTCCTGTCATATTGTCTTCTCCAGTTATTTCCTACTTATTAGCTTCCAGTCACCCCCAGCAGCCTGCCTGATACCTCTTAACCTTTTCTAGAAACTTTTGCTTCTTTTCTCTATCTTTGTATGATTAAGATGTTTCTTATAATTAGAGTTTATACTTAAATATGACGTCTATGATCATCTGGTCTAAACTCATCATTTCTCAGTTAGACTATCTCATTCATATGTCCCTTGTCTTACCTAGCTGTAGCAGACAGAGGTCTGTCTCTCTTACACAGAGCTCTAAACAGAGACTTGAGAAAGCTCTGGTGGCCTGCTGGATACGGAGTTGCTCTGCAGATGGACAATCTCTCACTGTGTAATTTACAGCCTCTGAAATCCTGCTCATAGGGTCAGCTCATAGCTCAGAGTCAGCAATGGATCGGTGCCAATTCATGGCAGTGAAAGCTCTGTGGGTTTTTTATTTTTCTCTGAACAGAGACTGACAAATATTTCAATGAATAGAGGATATTTGTCTCAAAGTTGCCATAGAGTCCATTCCAATTCATGAGGACACCCATGCCTGTCCTCATGAATTGTGCTTACCTTTGTGTTACATTTGCTATATGAAAGATTGGCAGTTGAAGCCTTGGGCGGCTCCTACGGAAAAAGTTTGGTGATTTACAACTACTGTCAGAATACAGCTATTGAAAACCCGATGGGAAATTCTTCCGCTCCTCGGGAGTGGTGTATGCGAGTCCAAACTGTTGAAAAAAAAATAATACTGGGAAAGAAAATCATGAACTTTAATATAGCAGGCGCGCCAGCCCAGTATTTTAAGTCCCCAGTCCTAGTGCCTCAGGGCACGCGGGCCTAGAAAGCAGCAGATCACTTAGCCCCGCCCCTCGCCTGTCTGGGCCCGCCCCTCGCCTGCCTCAGACCCCGCCCCTCACCCGCTCAGGCCCCGCCTCCTGGGCGGGCTGAGTTGGGAACCGCGCTGACAGCCACAGGGCCGGCTGGGTGTTTGCATACAAAGGCGGCCACGCTGGTGCTGGCCGGGGCTCCAGGGAGGTGAGTAGATTCTTTTTCTCTCTGCATCTCAATCCCCTGAACCTGCGAAAGTCTTAGCCCCAGCAGCCATCGAGGGTGGGGTCGCATCCTCCTTTAGAGCGAGGCGGGGCCGGAGGAGTTGAGGGGCAGCCCCCTGCAGTCAGCGGAGAGAAAGGCTGTTACGAGATGGGGGTGCCGGAGCCGGATCTGCGGTGTCTAGGGACCGACTCTGTCCCCGAGGCCTGTTCCGGGGAAGTGACAGGAAGGCAGGCGGTGGAGAAACTGACTGGGCCTCAGGGATGGCTTTGCTAGTAACCCTCAGGCCTCCCCTTTGGGAGTGTGTCCAGGAGGCACCTCGAGGGCCAGCCCTGCTGACCTTGAGTGATGGGAGGATTTGGGGGGCTTGGCGCCAGACCTCAGAGAACCCCTGGATCGTGCCCTACCCACAGAAGACAGCGTCTGTGTTGTGATCAGAATTTTGTTTCCGTTGTGAGCGCGACAGCTTTTAGGAACATAACATCTACCCCTAGGAGGTCATGATTCCTGCTTTACAGATGAGAAAACTGAGGCTCATTGAGGTTCATTTTATGTGATCAAGGTCACAGGAGACAGGTTGAGCCCAGACTGGAATCCCAGTTCCCTCTTCTGCCAGTCCTGTTTACCATTCCTGTAGCCTCTCAGTGTTAGAACGAGTTAGTTTCTTTAGCGGTCCCTGAAGTCCAGGAAAACTTAGTATGACAAATAGTGGTTTGGAAAGAACTTTTAAGGGCAGGATAGCTATAATCCAGGTAACTGGCAGATAGATATTTTATGAAGACAGAAGTTGCTGGAGGAAGCAGAGGTCAACCCTATTTGTTGACAAACAGGAAACATGAGCAAAAACAACTGGCCACATTCATCCAGAGTGTTTTAAAAGCTAGCAGCTTCCTACAGGATAGTGGGAATGTTGTGGAAAAGTTAACTTGTAACAGTTTTTCTAAAGTGTATTGTAATTTGTGGTGTTATCAATTAAACTAAGCAGTTGAGGAGAAATATGTAGCAATTGAGAAACACACACTCTTCTTCCCCTAACAAGCTCTGAAGATTTATGGTTTTGTACGTTGATAAATGCTATATGTCTGCTAACATGTGTATCTGGGTGTGTTGGAGCTTTTATCCTTGCTTGTATGGAGAAGCATATGGAGTTGTTTAGCTTGTTCACGTGACTGTAACTGACTGCATCAGGAGGCCTGGACAGTAGTGTTGGCTCTGCCTTACCTGCTGTGGAGGAGGAGTTCCTGGCTGGTGGTGCAAATCAAGAGGGAGGTTTTGAGCTCACCTCCAGATGCTTGGACAGAAAGGCCTGAGAGTCTGCTTCTAAAAATCAGCCACTGAAAACCCTTTGCTCCTCAGATTTGTGGTTTTGTTTTTTTTAAAATTTTATTTCATTAATTTTAATGAACATTTACAGAGATTTTGGATTTCCATTCATTCATTGTTGCACTATTTTCTCTACCCGCCCCCGCCCCCCAATTCGTTCCTCTTTTTTTCTTTTTAATGTTTTGGTTTTTTTAATGGGGTGTGTGTGTGTGTGTGTGTGTGTGTGTGTGTGTGTGTGTATGTGTATGTGTGTGTGTGTGTGTGAGTGTGTGTGACTTCCTGGGGAACTCTGGACAGATATTCACCATCCTACCTCTCAGTTATCAAATATCTCTCATTTTAGAAAAGACTGCAAGAGACACACCTGCTGAGTCTTTTCTTGTGAGAGAAACTTGTGGGTTCTGGTTCCGGGCTGAAATATCTGGTGTGGGAGGGCTTGGCCTGTTCTGGCTGGAAGGAAGTCTGTGGGCTTTGCAGTCTCTACTCAGTGCCCTAGAGCAAAGGGAAGGGCTGAAGACAGATGATTGGAAGAAGAGCCCTAGGCTGTAATAGACTTAGTAAACAAGAACCGGGGCTTTGTGGCTATCATTGACCTTGGTTAAAGATAGTATTGGCTTTGTCATTTAAAGCCGTATGCTGCTGTTGTTGTAGACTCATGGTGATGGTCCAAGGCAGAACTGTGCTCTATGAGGATCTTCAAAGCTTTGTCCTTTCAAAAGCAAATCACCAGTCTCCTCCTATGTAATATACTGTTTCTCAAAACTTCCCAAAGAAAGCTATAGGTCAGTTCCAACTTGACGGTAGGTACACAACAAGTCACACGGGAGGAGATTTCCCATTTTTCTCTCATGGAACAGCTGGTGGATGTGAAGTGTGTGCTTTTGGATTGGCAGCATAATTCCTTACCACTAAGTCACCAGAGCTCCTTTAATAGTAGTAGTAGTTGTTATTAAGTGCCGTCGAGTAGCAGGCAACTCATAGTGACCCTATGAAGGAGAGTCCTCGACGCTTGGGTGCCTTTCATCCTCTCTCCTGGTTCATAGGGTTTCTGGAGGCAAGCTATTATGGAAGTGGATGCCACTTGTCCTTCCAAGAATAGTAGTAGTAGTAGTAGTAGTAGTAGTAGTAGTAGTAGTAGTAGTAGTAGTAGTAGCAGCAGTAGCAGGAATAAAATAATGCCATAAGCCCATTTTAAAAGCAAGGATGTCAATTTCACGACTAAAATGTGTCTAAACCAAGCCATGGAATATTTCCAGTTGCTTCATATGGATGTGAATATTGGACCGTGAATAAGGAAGACAGAAGAAGAGTTGATGCATTTGAATTCTGATATTGAGAGAGTAGAACTGCTCGGTATGAGCTTTCTGGACTGCCAAAAGAACAAACAAATTTCTCTTGGACAAAGTACAATCAGGGGTTCTCCTTAGAAATAAGGATGGTAAAACATCATCTCACAAAAAAAAAGCAAACAAACCATCATCTCACGTACTTTGGCCATGCTGTCAGGAGGTGCTAGTCCTTATAAAGAGACAGGCTGGGAACGATAAAGGGTCAGAGAAAGGGTGAAAAACCCTGAAGATGAATTGACACAAGGACCCCAGCAGTGGGCTTGGGCACGTTCAAGATCTCGAGCAGGGAGCAGGATAGGGCAGGGTTCTGATCTGTTGCTCATGGGATCTCTTGACGGCACTTAACAACGTAACAAATCCCTTCATTTAAAATTGAGGTTTGAATGTGTGGCAGGGGAGAGTAAAGCAAAGTCCTAAGCAAGTTCTTATGCTTTTGTTGTCAGTTGTCTCCAAGACGATTGTGACCCGTGTTGACCCTGTGTGTGTTGTAGAGTAGAACTGTTTTGTAGGATATCAAGGCTGTATGACTTTTTGGAAGCTGGTTGCCAAACCTACCTTTAAAGGGGCCTCTGGGTTGGTTTGAATTGTCAATCTTGGCTAGAGATCACGTGCCTAATTTCTTGTCCTTCCCAAGGACTCCTCATTTTATAGGTTCTTAATATGTAAAAGGTGGCTCTGGCATAGTCTGTAGGGAGTTGTGCTGCTTAACAGTGACATTTCTCTAGTGGTTTGAATTCTGATCTCAGACAAAATGTGGCCATCAACAAAATGTGGTGAGAAGGGGGGATGTTGGATTTAACTATTTTACAAATAGCAGGATGGTTTGTATAAATTTGTTTTCAAAAATTTAACCATAGTTTGTTTGTTATTTGCCATCAAGTTGCCTGCAACTCATTGTGACCCGATGTACAACAGCCCTAAAGCCTGCTCTATCCCTGTGCTAATCCTATTGTTTCTGACACACCTACCCCATCACCCCAGTGACTGAATCAATCCATCTTGAGGGTCTGCCTCTCTTGCGCTGTCCCTCCACCCTTCCAAGCATGATGTCCCTCCTTGCAACATTCCCCAAGTATGTCAGACGAAGCTTCAGAATCTTTGCCTCCAAGATGCAGCTTGGTTTTACCCTCTCTAGGATGAACCTGTTTGTTCTCCTAGCAGTCCATGGTATATTCAATAATCTTCTCCAGAACCACAACTCAAAGGCATCAATTCTCCTATCGTCCCTAGTCATCATCCAGCTTTCTGATGTATAGCAAGTAATTGCACAGTCTATGGCTTGGATCAGGCACGCCTTAGTCTCCAAGGTTTATATTGCATTCCAGTTGACTCTGCTGCCATCAGGTCTATTTTGACTGATAAATAGTTTTACATGGTAGAGCAGAACTCCACAGGACTTCCAAGACGGTTCTCTTTACAGGCACACTGTGACATCTCTGCTCTTAGTGGGGCTGTTGGGAGTCTGATTTCCTAAACTTTATGTTATTAGCCGAATGTAATGAAAGCTACTTTGCAATCCAGCCTCTCTTTTATTGCTGTCAATTTGGAACTCACACACAGCTGATCCTCCAATGGGTTTTCAGAAGCTGTAAATCAAATGGAAGGAGTTCTGGTGGCCTGGTAGTAAGGAGTTGTTTTGCCAAGCCAAAAGCACACTTTTCTAATCCACCAGCTGCTGCAAGGGGAGAAACTTGCTATGTCATAACAACAACAACCACAACAACAAATTGCGTGGGAGGAGATTGCTTGTCCTTCGCCCAGGAGTAGCTGGGAGATTCAAACTTTCTTGCCTTTCATTTGACAGCACAACTCCTTACACATTAGAACACCAGAACTCTCACACATCAATCCTTTGACTCTGCTGAGGTGGAAAGACCTTTTATGGGAGACTTTAAAGAAGGAAGAAGGCAATACTTCGAGAGCCAGGCTCCCTGGACCCTTGTAGGCAGTACTTTTAAAGTTAATCCTGATTGGGCCTAGGCTCTACAGAAGAACATGCATGTACATATACATACACAATTGAAGTAAGCTTTGTGGTTGTTATGTCCTATTGAAACAACTCATAGCTGACCCGTTTGTGGGTTTTTTGAAGTCTTTGTAAAGCACATGAGAGGATATTACCCATCTTTCTCCCTCAGAGAGGACGATAGTGGATTCAAATGGCCACCTTTAGGTTATCAGAGCAACTTCCCACTGGCTATGCCATCAGGGGTTTTATAAGAACTACCTTTGGATACAGCCAGCATAGAAACAGCATTTGTGAAGCAGCAGAGTGCGGCGTTTCAGAGCATAAGCTCTGGAGGTGGAGTGCTGGGTTCTTTTCCTGACGCTGTGATCTTTGCCAAGTCCCTTGACCTGTGTGTGTGTCTGGTCTCAGGCTCATCGATAACATGGGAGTATACTTGTTCTGATGTTGTAAAGATTTAAATGGATTGACAGATGGAAAGTCTTTAGAATAATGTCTGGCCTAGAGTAAACAATTTTACAAGTTTTCATTTTCATGTGGTGATTTTGATGAGTGTTTTACAATTTACAAAATCTGACGAGTGTTTTACAATTTACAAAATCTTAAGTCCACTGATACTTAAGTTTCCTCAAACACTCATTGCTGTCAACTTGAAACTGACTCACAGCAGGCCCCCCCCTCCCCCCCCCAGCAGGTTTTCAGAGGCTATGAACTGTGGCGGGAGGAGATTACCCATCTTTGTCCCTCAGAATGACTGGGGAATTCACACGGTCAGAGGTACATTCATTGCCTTTGGGTTAGGTGCACGACTCCCCAGGGACTCCTGGAAGCACCCTTGTTTAAGTCTTATTGTTATTGTGTGCCTTTTAGTGGGAACTGGCTCATAGGTGACACTCCAGTGGGTTTTCAGAAGCAGGAGATGGCCCATCTTTCTCCCATGGAGAAGCAGAAAGGATGGAAGTTATACAATCGTTCAGGTCTTTCATTCATAGGGTTGCTATGAGTCGCCTACGACTTGATGGCACTTAACAACAACAACACTTTTTGAATTGCCAGCACAATTCCTCACCACCTGACCACAAGAGCTCCCTATTTAAGTCTTTGTTGGTGTTATTGTTATGTGCCGTTGAGTCGCTTGTGACTCATAGCGACCCTATGTCCAACAGCCCTAAACCCTGCTCTATCCTGTGGAACTCCAATTACACTGCCTCTGACACACCCATCCCGATTACCCCAGTCACTGAATCCATCCACCTCATAGAGGGTCTTCCCCTCCTGTGCTGTCCCTCCACTCTGCCCAGCATGATGTCCCTCTCCAAGGACCTGTCCCTCCTTACATAACCAAAGTATGTCAGACGAAGCCCCAGAATCCTTGCCTCCAAGGAGTAGCCTGGTTTAACCCTCTCCAGGATGAATCTGTTTGTTTTCTTGGCAGTCCATGGTACATTCAATACTCTTCTCCAGCACCACAGCTCAAAGGCCTCAATTCTCCTTCTATCCTCCCTAGTCATTGTCCAACTCTCTGATGCATAACAAGTGATTGCAAAGACCACGGCCTGTATCAGATGCACCTTAGTCTCCAGAGACACACCGTTGCTCTTGAGTACTTTAGAGAAGTCCCTAACCGCAGACTTTCCCATCGCAATACATTTTTTGATTTCATGGCTGCTGGTGCAAAGAGTGTTGACTGTGGAGCCGAGCAAACTGAAGCTGTGAACAAGCTCAATCTCTTCACCATCCATCCTGATGCTGCTAATTGGTCCAGTGGTGAGAATCTTTGTCTTCTTGACATTGAGCCTCAGTCCATACTGAAGGCTGCAGTCCTTGACCCTCTGCAGCGAGTGCATGAGGTCCTCCTCAGTTGCAGCAAGTCTTAGGATTTAAGTCTTAGGAGCTGAGGGGCGCCATCTCTGGTTAGGATAGTGTTGTCCTCAGGGGGCTTGGTCTACTCACAAGGTTCACTGAAGAGATCCTATCTCAAGTGTACAGTCCAGACAGGAGGACTTCGCATTGGGAACATTTGGACCAGCGGGAGGGGGCCTGGCTCCTCCTTGGCATGAGGTTTCTGACGTGGAGAGAATGTCGTGAGGTGGCTGGCCCACAGGCAGTTACTGTTCGCTGAAACAAGACATCGCTGTAGGAACATGATCCCACTGTCAAGGTCAGAGTGTGACAGGAGAGAACTTCATCTTGTGAAAAGGAGGGAGCTTTTCTGTATTGTTAATCCTTCCTATACATCATCTATTGATTTCAAATTCTGTGATTGTGCAACAACTCAGAATTTTCTACTCTTACCCCTGTGTGGGATGCAGTTGGCTCATAGACCTGATCACAGGCTCTCTGGTTTGCCGACTGTTTGGGATGTGAACATAATTTCACCCATAGGCCTTTGTTCCTCAGAAAGGCTTGCTTGTCCCTTTCCCAGTGTCTCCTTATATATGTGATCTCTCTCTCCCTCTTTCACTAACATCTACCTTTGCATTCATGGATCTAACTAGGCAATACATCTTTGATATACAAAATAAAGGATTAGCCACTAGCCATTGTTGTATGCTGTACTGGTGGGACTTGACCCATAGCTGACCCTCCAGTGAGTTTTCAGAGGCAGTTAATCACACGGGAGGAGACTGCCCATCCTTCTCTCACAGAGCAGCTGGTGGATTAGAACTACGTGCCTTTGGAATTTCAACACAGCTTCTTAACTCTAGGCCACCAGAGCTACTAGAACTCAAACAAATTCAAACTCATTGCTTTTAAGTTAGAATTGACTCATAGCTGACCCTTTGGCAATTTTTTAAGAGGTTGTAAATTCCACAGGAGGAGATTTCCCATCTTTCTCCCTTGGGGCAGCTGATGAGCCAAGCTGTCTGCCTTTGAGTTATCAGCACAATTCCTTACCCACTATGGCCTCAGAGCTCCCTTTAGCCCCCAGGGTCATGGTACAGTGCTGCACCACAGCTGGCTTATTATGTTGTCTCCTATTAGGCAGCACTCTTGAACATCGGGGAGGTATTTAGCCCCTCTCCCCATTGCTTTTGAGAGTGAATGGATCATAGCGAAGGAAAAGTGGTGAAAGCAAGCATGCCATCTCTTTTGACTAAGATGCCAAGTTAGATATAAGAACACTTGGAGGTATGTAAAGAAGTAAAGAGGCGAGCTCTGGTGGCCTAGTGGCAGGAAACTGCACTGCAATCCCAGAAGTGCATGGTTCAAATCCACCAGATGCTCTGCTGAAGAAGGAAGAACAGTCGCCTCCTGTACCAGTCAGATCCAATTTGACGGTACACACATAAAAAAACAAAACAAAACACACACACACACACACACACACACACACAAACAAAACAACAACAAAAAAAGAAGTAAAGAGAGAAAGATGGCTCAGAATATCAACGGATTATCTAAGGGGGGGGAAGGGCCCTGTCTTCAACTAATGAGTTAAATTATTAAGAGCCAATGAATCTGAAGATGTGCCTTGAACTATTTCACAGGCACAGTTGACTGCACTGTGCTTTCGAGGTCTCCATGCTCCTCACTGTTAGACCTTCTGTGCCCCTTGGCATGGACCTGGGAACATGGGTCAGATGGGGTTATGATATCTGAGAGTTGCAAAATCTCAAAGCTGGAGGAACAGAGCATCGCTCTTTCTGACCTCCCAAGCAGGACTTTTCTCCATTAGCACTTTCCAACCTAAAACTTTCCATGATGGGGAGCCCCTGAGTGAGGGGCCAGAGTTTTCCATCCCTCAGCTAGTTCTCTGATGTTAAAAAACTGATGTTAAAGTAATATATGAACATGTAGAAAACAGAGACGTGAACAAGTAAAACCATGCAAATGTTTTTGGTAAAGAATAAAGATCTCCTCTCCTGCCCCAGGCCTTACCCCAGGGCAGTCATTTGGTCTGTAAATCATTCCAGGTCTCCTCACCGCCCCCTCCATACCCATGATCAGAATGTGTACGAATGAAATTTGTATCATAAATATTTCATACCTATTTTCACTTAACATTTATCTTTTCATGTTAGTATTTATGGAGTTTTTATCCTGCCTCATTTTACAAAATTCCCTTGTGAAATCCATGGTTTATTGATTGAAGAAATCATGACCCAAGAGCTATTTATGTTGGAGTTTGCCTATAACTGTCAAGCTTTCAGATGATATCATTGTACACAGGTCTTCTTAGCCAGAGTTTACCGAAAACAAAACCATAAAAAAACCCCTCTCTGCCTTCAAGCCCAAGTTTTGACAGCCCTGCATCGAGTTTCCAAGGCTGTAAATCTTGACTGGAGAAGACTGTCCATCGTTCTCCTGAAGATCCACGATATACTGAAACCAATGTTCTTTTGTTCCTGTTGCAGAATCACTATGAGTAAGAATGGACTTGACAGCAGTAATAATAATGGCGTTATTGTTAAGTTCCACTGAGTTGATTACAACTCAGCAACCCCGTGAACAATAGATCTGAACCTTACCCTATCCTAAGCCATCCTTACTATCTCAGATATACTCTAGCCATTGCTACAGTTGTTGTGTTAATCCATCTTGTTGAAGGTCTTCTTTTTTCCTCTGATCTTCCATCTTTCCAACTGTAATGCCCTTTTCCAAGGATTGATCTCTCGTGACAACATGCACAAAGTATGTAAGGCAAAATTTCCCCATCTTTGCCTTTGAGCAATTTGGTTATATTTCCTCCAAGACAGACATGCTCGTTCTTTGGCCATTCATGGAATATTCAGTACTCTTCTCAAATACCACAATTCAAAAGCATTTTTTATCATCCCTGTTCCTAGATAACGCTGTGGTGTTTGCACGAATTTGTTGCCCCCCTCTTCAGTAATATGTTAGGGAGCTCTGGTGGCCCAGTGGTCGCTAACTGCGCTGCCAACCCACAGCACATGCTTCAGAGCTACCAGCTACTCTGTGGAAAAAAAGGCAGACAATCTTCCAGTGTGATTTCCTGCCTCTGAAAACCCGCTGGAGGGTCAGCTATGGGTTACTTCCAACTCAATGGTACGTGACAACAACAACACTAAGAAGTTTGGTGTTTGGTTTTGTGTGTGTGTGTGTGTGTGTGTGTGTGTTTTATTAGTTTAATGAACATTTACAGAGATTTTGGGTTTTCATTCATTCATTGTTGCACTGTTTTCTCCACCCTCATCCCCAGTTCGTTCTTCTCCCCCCACCCCAATGTCTGTTTTAATTTTCCAATTGCCACAGTGCTTGTCAAAGCCAGTTCTGATTAATCTCCTTTGTCAGTGTGTCCCTTGCCATTCCCTATCACTCCTCCCTGAGAGAGACTTCACCCTGAGTCATAAGGAAAAGGGGATGGCGTATTCTCTTAGCTACTTCCTGCTGAAAAGGGACGCTGTGGGTTTCAGGGTGAAGATCTTCTCTCACTACTCTAAAGGGCCCCTTTGGCAGTAGGAAACACAGAGACTATTATGGAGACTGATTTTGGAATTTAGATGCACTGTTATCAATTGTGCTTAGCCGTACATGTTCATATCCTTGAAGATGTATCATGGAAGTGTTGCAGCCTAGAAGATACAAATTTAACTAACAAGTTAAAAGTGCATGAGTCAAAAGAGGTTCTAATAGTGGCACAAATCAAGTTACAGAGGAAAGGTGGTTCTTACAATAAAAGGCCTATAGACTAGCACTTTTTCTATTGTAGTGTAGACGTTAGGAACCATAAGATGTAGAGGCTCAGCTATGTCATTTATGGTTCTTAAGTCCTGGAGCAAATTCCATCTACCACTGGGTTGTTTTACAACTCGGAAGTTCGCATGCAAGGTAGAGGTGAAGTAAGGATCTGCTTATGAGGTTTTCCGTCCAGACGAAAGGCACAGATAGGCAAGGGAGTAGAGAGGAAGCTCCCACTCACTTTAAGTGTGGCTCTGAAGGACACTTGACCAAGGTGGCTCACATCAGGTCCTTGTGACAGACAGGACTGACAGGCCCCAGCTCCCAGCTGGAAACAAAGGAGGACGCTTCAATGATTTAGATCCTCCCAGAAGAGCTATGGGTGAGCATTAACATTACTGGTAAGTATATTCATTTTCTCCTGGACACAGAGCCTACTAATTGGTCCTAAAAGGCTTCTGAGGTCCCACTCTTCTCACTATTTCGTAGTTGTTGGAATGGACAGAAAACACTAAGAAGTTAAAGTGTTTGTTCTACTATCAAGAACTGTGTTGTAGGTTGTTTGTAAAATTCTTTGATTTTTCAGGTAGGAAGGATTAATCATGGTGTCATACAATTTCATGGGTGGGGCATTGAGAAAAATGGGAAGGATCTGGTGTGAAAAACAATGTATTTGGATTTTGTAAATAAACTAGTATTAAAAAATTCTTTGATTTTTGCCCCTCTGAAAGGTTGCCTTTGATTTGCAGAAGGCAGGCCCTGGTGATCTGCTTCCAAAAGATCACAGAGTAGCAAACCTGTGGAGTCCAGTCAGGTCGAGTTGATGGCATCTAGCAAGAGCAGATTATGAATGGGATTGAATATCTTCTTGCACATCATTGACTACATATATTTTTTTCCTATCTGTGAACTCTGCACATTTTAGCCATTTTTCGATGGAGTTATTCCTAGCCCCACTTGAACTTTATTCTAAAACTTTAGCATATTCCAAAAGAATGTTCTGATAGATGTTAGTAAAAATTGAGATTATGAAAGCTGTTACAAGGATTTCAAATGTTGGTAGGAGTTCATTGAAAGTAGAATTTCTTTGGCAGACTGTGAAGCCCAGGAAGGAGTCTGCCAATTTTAGACTGTTGATTTTTCTAATGCAGCAACTATGCAAGAAGTCATGAGACTGTTGCTTCATCCTGATAAAGTGTTAGCAGCCTTTTTTTGAGACGTAACAGGGTATATGTTGATGATATTCTGAAAAATATAGGTTCATATTATGCATACTCTTCATTTTTTCATTAATTATGTATCTTTTTGTGTTAATATTTATGGAACTACTGCCCCTTCTCCTCATTTTCTTCAAAGTCTAATTATATCCTGTGTTGTTAAGTGCCGTCAAGTTGTAGACGACACATAATGACCCTATGAACCTTGTATAACTTTCATTGTTTCTCTAACTTCAGAGTTTGGAGGCAAGTTATTTCAGAAGTGGATGCCACTCATGCTTCCAAGCTTGTTTTAATCAGGAAGCTCCAACAAACGCTGTCCACCATAGGTAACCATTATCACATTTGACACATTTGTCACAGTGTTTAGCATCACAGCAACCGTGAGTTACTCTGTACAGCAAATGGACAGACCAGTGCTATACCACTTAGAATAATGTTTGACCAAAACCAATTTAAACCAAGCCTGAGGGCTGCAGATTAAAATCACCCACCTTTGGCTCAGTAGCATCACTTACTATCCATGAGGCCAACAGCGCTCTCTATGTTGTTATTGCTAAGTGCCGCTGAAGTCGTTGAGTTGTAGGTGACTCATAGCTATCCTATGAAAGAAAGATCTGAACACTTGTATAACTTTCATCTTTTCTCCATGTTCATAGAGTTTCTGGATGTAAGGTATTTCGGAAGTGGATGCCACTCCTGCTTCCAAGCTTGTTTTAATCGGGAAGCTCCATCAAACATTGTCCACCATGGGTAACCATTATCCTATTAATATAAAATATTTCCTTATGTATTCTATATGATCCATAATTTACCTAACCAGAATCTTATTGATGGTGATTTTTTTTTGTTAATTTTTCCAATTAATATTTTGTAGACAAATATTGTGTGTGTTCTGGGAACACTTGAGATTGAAGTCACTAGTACTTGTGAGCATCTTCTGTGTGCCAGGTGTTGTACTCCTTAGGTTCCTTTGGGGCCGTCCCTCCCTGTTAGGAGCCCTGATGGTGTAGTCTGGAGAGGGCTGCACTGCTAACCCAGAGGCCGTGCCCCTCTGCCAGTTTGAATCCATAAGTGGCTCCAGTGAGAAAGATGGGCAATCTTCTCCCATGTGATTTATAGTCTCCTGTTGGAGGGTCAGTTCTTTGTCCCTTCTAACTCAAAGGCAATGAGTTTAAGTCCCTTCTGTCCTGAAGAAACTTAAAGGGCACTTCCCATGTCCATTCTGCTTGCTGCATTGTCCAGAGCTTTCCTGGGCTCCTATTTTCTGAACTTGCTTCTCTCGGATAATAGCAGTGTCCTTTCTCTCTGGACACCTCCATCTTACACCACTCTCTTGTACTTAGAGCTCAGTCTCTCCTCTTTCTAGTTCTGAAGGAAATAAGACCAGGAGCTGTGTATTTATCTGACCTGTTTAATTCACTAAGTGCTTAGGGCTGGGTGGGAGGGGGGTCCCAAGTGCCAGCTATTTTTGCTGTCTCATCACTTTTGTCAAGAGTATTTATTGCTCTGACTTTCAGGCTTTATTAAAGGATCTCATGCTTTTTAATTCTGGATTTGAGTGTTTGTGAGTGTGATGAAAGTACTCCAGTTCCCAGGTAGTATTGATGAACATAGAGCTTTGTACTTCTTCTCTTAGTGCTCCCTTTAGGATAGTATAAGTTACTAAATGAAGTATCTGATGGACTCATCAGGCCTGGAATTGGCAGACAGGACACTAGATTGCCTAAAAATATATTTCAATTACTAGCAGGGTGAAGGGCTAAACCCAGGTGCCTTGACTTTTCAACCTGGTGTTCTTTTCATTGCATCATGGCACCTCTAACGCATATTTCTATTTTTGTCATTTATACATTATTTATCAACCTTACAAATATCAATCCACAGTGTTCTGAAGTCTTCCTTTTTTGCTTTTAACATAATGCTGTTTATTGTTTCACTTTCATACAAGTCTTATCAGTCACTATTAATAGATTCAGTTGTGTTCCTCAAAACATACATTGCACATTGAAGACCTTGGACTCACTATAACCTTGTTTAGAGATTGTGTAAAGATATGTTACACATTGAAGGCCTTTGACTCACTGTATTGTTTAGAGATTGTGTCTTCGATGAAGTTATCAGTTACATTAACTTGTGGTCAGTCTGAAGTAGGTAAGTCTTAGTCTCCTCTGAGTGATGTCCTCCTTAGAAAAGCCAAAAGAGATGCTGAGATTCAGAAGAAAAATGAGCTTGATGCAGCTGTACTACAAAGAATCTCTGGGATTGCCAAAGCTTCTCCTTAGAGACCTCAGAGAAGACACTTGTGTTAGGTGCTGTCCAGTCACTGAAACCCCGAATTCAGACTTAAGCCTCCAGAACATATAGAATTTTGATCATTCTATTTCCTGTCTCATTTCTGTACTTGCCTACCCTTTGTTCTTCATTGTTTTCAACTTTTGTATTCCAGTCACCAGATAACATCTATTCATCTTGATTGCATGCTTGGTCAATTTTAGACTGCAAAATTTGATGAGAATCTTCAATTTTTTAGCTATTGGAGTGTATATTTGAATAATAATCGTATTATCGGTACCTGCAGTCAGGAGACTAGGAAATGTATTGTACTAGGGATGTCTGTAGTCAGGGACCTTTCCAAATTATTGAGGAGTAATGATGTCAGTTTAAGAACTAAGGTGCACCCGATTCAAGCCATGGTCTTTTCAGTCACTTGCTGTGCATTTGGGAGCTGGACAATAACTAAGGATGACAGAAGAATAATTGATACCTTTGAACTGTAATGCTGGAGAAAAGTTCTGAAGATTGCATGGACTGCCAAAAGAACAAACAGATATGTCTTTGAGAAAGTGCAGCCAGGGTGTTCCTTAGAGGCAAAGATGAAGAAAGTTCATCTCACATACTTTGAGCATGTTGCTAGAAGAGAGGAAAATCCTAACCTGGTGATTGACATGGTGACTGTGGTAATGGGCTTGAGAGTGTCAGAGATTGTGAGGTTGGCACAGGATAGGACAAGGTTCAGATTGGTTGTTCATAGGGGTCACCATGACTCATAATTGACTTGATGACACCTAACAGCAACAACAGCAACAGAGGGAGGTCTGGTGGCCTAGTGGCAAGAAGCTACACTATACAGTCCTGAAGGTGTGTGGCTCGAATCCACCAGCTGCTCTGCTGGAGAAGCAGTGGCAGTCTCCTGTGCGATGAACTGCCTCTGAAAATCTGCCAAAGGGTCAGCTGTGGGTTGGATCTGACTCGACAGTACACAACCACAGTCTCCAGAACTTGAGGGAATACATTTCTGTTATTGAAAGCAACCCACTTGTGGCCCTTTCTTATGTAGCCCTAGGAAATGAATTGGTTCAGTTCTGGAATTTCTTAGAAATTATCTCTTTTTCTTTTCCAATGCGCTTTTTTGGGGGGGGGGGGAGGGTAGGGAGAATGAAAACTAAAGCCTATCTCATCAGCCTCCAAGGTGAGTGTGATCTTGGTTAGCACCCAAATCAGCCTGATGTTTGTGTCTTTATTCAGGGCAGTTTAGAACAAACATTGAGACACTGACTGAAAAGTATGCAAAGGAGAACAGCCAGAGGTGCTGGGTGAGAGGACACCCCTTTCTCCCCAGGCCCTGTAATGCCTGGCTGCAGAGCTAACATTACCTTCCCCAGGGAGTCATGCAAGCTGTCTTCATGTGGCTAAAGGGCCCCTCGGAGCATGATGCATGAGCTGTGCTTCCTGACCTTCAGTGACCTGTGAGCTGAAACCACAGGGAGGCTGATTCTGAACTTAAGGAGAAACAGCTAACTAAAACAGCCAAGTGGTTTAAATACTTCGAGAGGTAAGGTGCTTGCTCATCCAAGGAGGATTCTTCAGTTTTTTAAAACAGTTGTAAACGGCTTATTGATAATTGAGCTTGTTGAGATATAAGATGTTCAGCATCTTGAGAGCTGTTGCTTTTCCTTGAGTGTCTTACCCAGACCCTGGTAGAGAACAAGACTTCCTATAATCTTACTGTACAGTGGGAGGGATGGGTGTGTGCGGAAGGGTTAAATACTCATCTAAGAGACAACTTTCAAGGTTTGTCAGAATAGAAAAGTAGAGAAGACTGAATTCCTAAATATTTAAGGAAAACCATTTAGCCCTTTCTCGTTATTGTCACAAAAGCAACTGGAGCTAGAAGGTCTTGAGGAGATTTCCTTGGCTTAAGAGCTAGGCAGGGATAAACTGGTATCTGAACTCAGTTCTGAGGAAAGGGGTGTAATATTAACTATATACTCATCATTCATTCAAGGATTAAGAATATTTTCCAATTGGCAGCTTCGTGATAGATAGTGAAGAGAATGATATTATTACCAATTTCAGCTTGCTTGGTTCCATACTCTTCAACACTCTTGGCATCAACAGTCAAGAAATCAAAAGATGAATTGCATTGGGGAAGTCTGTGGTCAGGAACCTCTCTAAAGCAACGATAACAGTCTGGAGACTAAGGTGCACCTGATACAGGCCAGGTCTTTTCAATTGCTTGCTATGCATCAGAGAGCTGGAAAACAACTAAGGATGATAGAAGGATTGATGCCTTTGAGTTGTAGTTTTGGAGAAGGGTGTTGAACAAACTGTTGGATTGCCAGGAGAACAAATAAGTCTGTCTTGGAGAGGGTGAAATCAGGCTGCTCCCTGGAGGCAAGGATTTTGAACCTCTGTCTCACATACTTTGGGCACGTGGCCAGGAGGGACCAGTCCTTGGAGAGGAACCTCATGCTTGGAGAGGTGGAGGAACAGCACAGAGAGGAAGACCCAGGATAAAGATGGTTTGACTCAGATTGGAGTCAAATAAAGATTGGATTAGGTCTTTCAGAAATGATGAGATTGGTTTAGGTTAGGACACGGTTCATAGCTAATGTACATAGGGTCGCTATGGATCACAGGTAACTCATGGTACCTAACAACAACCTACACTAGTTGCATCGTGGGAAAAGAATAGACAGTCTCCTTCCGTGCCATTAACTGCCTCTGAAAACACACTGGAGAGTCAGTTATGGGTCCATTCTGACTTGAAGGTATATGATAACTTACAACATACATTGTAGGAAGCTCTTAGGGCCTATTGATAAGTTGCACTGCAGTCCTGAGAACATGTGGTTCAAATTTACCAGCTGCTCTGAAGGAGATGGATGGATAATCTACTTCTATGCCATTTACTACCTCTCAGAACCCACTGGAGGGTCAGCTATGGATCAGTTCTGACTCCACAGCACACACCACCACCATACATTGTACTGTTTGAAGTATACAAAGTATGTGTTTCTGTGTTCTTCTCTCTGTGTATGTGTTGCCTTCCTGTGTAGATTACAATAGGATATCCAAAGAGTTTTGATGAATTGCAACAGTAATGGTTTTGTAGTAGAGATTTACCTAGTGTAAAATGAGTCTAGACAACAAGGAAACAGTCAAGTCTGACTTCAGTGAACTCTGTAAAGGGGAACTGTCCTCATCAACAATATCTACAGTACAAAACTCATTTGATGCCTTATTATATCTCTTACTTGTATTGGGACCTTCAGCAAGTTCATTAAACTTCACCTCTCAATTTCATCCCCTCCTTCAATATGATAAACAACTAAAGCAAATTTACTTACTGTTATTGTCCTCTCTACAGTATTACCACACTCTAATAGTCTGTAAAAATGGATAATAGATTTAATAGCTATTAAAGGCTATCATCACAGTAGTTTCTTGCTTTTGTTACCTTAGTGCTGCCAATAAACTCAGTAGCTAGATAGTAGTCTCTCAAATGTGCCCATTTAAACAAAGTTGTTTGGCAGGTTGGGATACCACAGTCAAATTTATCAGTGTTTGTTGGCCTCGAGGGAGCAGGAAAATAGTCCACCAGCCTGTTCCAGATCTGGGTGCCATAACAGTGTTGCCTGGAGCAGAAATTAAAATGAAGGAGTTCCATCCTGGGCTGCTGGGTTTTTTAATCAGTAGGTTTCTTCTGACTTGTACCTTATATCCAGATGTCACTGGTGTCCTTTAAGTCCCTGCCCTCAAAAACTGATGGGATCAACAGAAGGTGCACATTCTCTGTCTATAGAAGCTGTGGGTTTGTGGCCAACTCTGTCCAGGAAATGATGAGTCATCCTGAGGAGGGGAAGTGCCACAGTAATCTTCAGATCACAGACTGAGTGGAGAGAATATTTTAATTTTCTTTAGTGAGCAAAGGTTTTGAATTGATTTTAAATTGAGCTTCTCAGAGCTCTGGTGGCCTAGTGGCTAAGGAGTTGTACACGAACCAAAAGGAATGCAGTTCAAATCCATTAGCCACTGTGAGGGAAATAGATGGTCAGTTTCCTCTAGCGGAGTTTACATCCTCTGGAAACCTACTGTAGGGTCAGTCATCTTTGAATTGGTGCTGACTTGACAGCATATGACAACATGTTTCTAGGATAAGAAAACTCCTATTAATTTGAAATTTTTCAACTTTACACTCTCGCATCCATACTTGCCAAGCTGCTTAGAAAGTGGCAGGTGCAAATTGTGTATGCATTTCCAAGATTTCCTTTTTTTTAATTTTAAAAATCATACTATGTAATCAACAATAAAGTAAGAACCAAAATAAGAAAACCATACCAGATTTTTCATGTGGGATAGAAACGTCATTTTATTATTATAAAAATTTCAGCACTGTCAAATTCTTGAATTTCCCCTATAACCTGTTTTCCAAGTGATGACTTAACCTCTTTGATTGCCCATTAATGGTGAACTCACTTTAAGGAACCAATTATATTTTACTTGGGCTCACAGACTGTGCTTTTTATTGAATATGAACACTTCATGCTATATGTTGTGATAGGTTAGCCAAGTTCTGCCTTTTAGAGTCACTCAGCACAGAGCTAATGCTTTACCCCTTTGCTCAAGGGCACTTCTTCTCCGCTCTTCCATATTTGTTGACCTACTTTACACACATATGAAGTAACGGAAAATACTATGAGATCAGGCACCCCTTAGTTTTTAAATGGACATCCCTGCTCTTAAGCACATTAAAGCTAAAACCCAAGTAGTTTATTAAAATTAGCAATTTATTGGCTTGTTGTATTGGTGACTATGAATCTGAATTAAGGGTGCTAGCATGTCCTTATATTTCTCCCTGTGTCCCCTTCCAGCTTCTTGTAACCTCAGGGCTTGCAGGTACAGCTTCATCTCACTGTGTCTGTGCCTAAGTATTTCTCTTTTATAAGGACAATAGTTGTATAGGAATATTGAGTTTGTATAATTGATAGTGTCTGCAATGATTTCAAATAACATCATGCTCTTAGGTACTAGGGATTAGAATTGCAACATACTTTTTTAGGGGACACAAATCCACAGCAGACTCTAACCTGGACTCCTGTCTTAATTTTGCTACATACTAATCATGCTACCCTGAACACCATATATAACCTTGGTGCCTCTCTTTTTCAGAAATGGAGTGATAACACTAATCTTGATTCTTTTCAGGGATATTTAAATTGATAACAGAAGAAATCTGTGTGAAGTCCAAATATGACATAGAATATTTGTGTTACCTTTTTCCTTAGGATTTAACAAATGGTAAAAGCCAGGAAATTAAAATTGCGATGGGACAGTGCAACAATGAATGAATGAAAACCCAAAATCTCTGTAAATGTTCATTAAAACTCATAAAATTTAATAATAATTTTAAAAAAATTGCGATGGGAAAGTGTGCTGTTAGGGACCTCTCTGAAGTACTGAAGAGCAATGGTGTCACTCTGGAGACTAAGGTGTGCCTTTGCAGTCATGGTCTTTGCTATGTGTCAGAGAGTTGGAAAATGACTAGGGAGGATAGAAGGAGAATTGATGCCTTTGAGCTGTGGTGTTGGAGAAGAGTATTGAATATACCATGGACTGCTAAGAAAACAAGTTCATCTTAGAGAGGGTTAAGCCAGGCTGCTCCTTGGAGGCAAGGATTCTGAAGCTTCGTCTGACATACTTTGGACATGTTGCAAGGAGGGTCCAGTCCTTGGAGAAGGATGTCATGCTTGGGAGAGTGGAGGGAGAGCACAGGAGAGGAAGACCCTCTGTGAGGTGGATTGATTCAGTGACTGGGGTAATCAAGGTGGGTGTGTTGGAAACAGTGACCTTGGCACAGAATAGAGCAGGGTTTGGAGCTGTTGTACATAGGGTTGCTGAGTTGCAGGGGACTTGATGGCACATAATAACAACAACAATGTTAAATTGGTCTGTCCATTTGCTGTACCAGAGGTATCTCGTGGTTGCTGTGATGCTAAACACTGTGACCCTGCTGCATCAAATGCGATAATGGTCACCCATGGTGGACAGTGTTTGGTGGAGCTCCCTGGTTAAAACAAGCTTGGAAGCAGGAGTGGCATCCACTTCTGAAATAGCTTGCCTCCGGAAACCCTACGAACATGGAAAAATGATGAAAGTTATTTAAATGTTCAGGTCTTTAATTCATAGGGTCACTACGAGTCGCCTACGATTTGACGACACTTCACAACAACAACAACAACAACAATGTTAAATTGGCAGTGATGCTGAGGCTTCACTGGAATTTAGACTAAGATTGCTTCCAAAAGATCAGCCAGGGTAATCCTGTAGATCCCAATGGTCTGCCCATTATGTGTCTAGCTGCCATGCATCAGAGACCACCTTGATAGTACCTATCAATGACACTATGATGAATGTTTTGAGCATAAACATGGTGGATGCTGGGAATGATGTGAAGGCTGTGCTATACACACTGACTTTCCTGTCCCATTTAAGTCTTCCATGCTATTTCATCCTTCATACTTATTCTCTCTGGAGTTCTTGGGTGTTCCGCCTATCAGGTACGAGACATTCTCAACTAGGATACATCTTCATATCTCCTGAGAACCTCACAAAAACAAGGATTATTCTCATGGGGTTATGATGACAAACACAATTTTAACATCAGACAAGGAGGATTAATTTACTCTGAGAGACTGGAATTCTGTTTTCTTCTGGCTGTCCTTTCAAAGATGAATGAAAGATTAGAATCTGCTGACAGTTGAGAATAGTTACATAATTTGTTTTTTCCAAATTCTTTTCTTATTTTTTTTTTACTTCTAATGCATTTATTCCATTTTTGTTATAGGATAACCTTTCAATTAATAACGGATTGCAGTGTCCTTGTACCTTTGACACTCTAACTCAGAGTTTCTAGGATCCTATCTTTAAGGCTGTCTGTGTTCTTGAATAAATGGTAACGACTCCCTCCACACTCCATGGTCTTTGCAATTACTTGCCAAGTATCAAAAAGCTGGAAAATGACCAAGGATGATGGAAGAAGAATCGATACCTTTGAGTTGTGGTGCTGGAGAAGAGTGTTGAACATACAATGAACTGCCAAGAGAACAAACAGATCTGTCCTGGAGAGGGTAAAACTAAGCGGCACCTTGGAGGCAAGAAATTTAGAGCTCTGTCTCACATATTTTGAGCACATGACCTGGAGGGACTAGGCCTTGGAGAAGGACATCATGCTTGGAAGGATAGTGGGGACAGTGCAGGAAAGGAAGACTCAGGATAAGATGAATTGATTCAGTGACTGGAGAAATGGGATTAGGTCTGTTAGAGATGAAGAGATTGGCTCAGGAAAAAGCAGAATTCACAGCTATTGTTGAGTTCATTATAACTCGTAGCAAGTCTATGAATAACAGATCTGAACCTTTTCCTATCCTGTGCTTTCTTCATCATCTCCAGCACATTTAAGCCCATTACTGCAGAAACTGTGTCAGTTCCTCTCATTGAGGGCAAGGTCCTTGTTTTCTTTCATCTCTAGGCCTGGTGTTCCTTTGAGATCTCTCCAGCTTTGAGAAATAATAGGTGTGCATGTGTCAGTCAGTCTGTGTGGTAGCTTTTGCTTCTTTGGGCTGCATACCCAATAGTGAGATTTCAAAATCAGATGATATTTCTATTTCCAAGCAAGTGCCAAACTGATGTCTGTGGTGGTTTATATATCCATCAGCAGTATTAGAGGGTCCCAGTCTTTTCACACCCTCAACAGCATTTGTTGTTTGTTTTATTGAACTCTGCTGTTGTTGCTGGAATGAGGACACTTGGTTTTTAAGGGGAAATAGAGGTAGCAGGGGAAAAAAAGAGTAAAGATCTAAAGAGCTAATACAAAGAGTGATTTTTGTGTGTGTGTGTGTGTGTGTGAGTGTACCGCCAATTCAGATGTGACTGGTACAGGAGGAGATTGTCCCTCCTTCCCCGGCAGAGCATCTGGTGGATTCGAACCGTGTGCCTCTGGGATTGTAGTTGCAGCTCCTTGCCACTAGGCCACCAGAGCTCCCCACAAAGAGTGATTTGTAAAAAAAGTTATGTTTATGGTTGTGATCGTTTTCTTACATTAAATTTGCCAATTATTATGATGAGGTTTGTTCATAGCTTCACTTTGCTTGGCTCCACAATCAACACTCTTGGTACTAGCAGCCAGGAACTGAAGACTAATTGCATTGAGAAAATCAGCGGTCAGAGACCTCTCCAGAGTACTGTAGAGTAAGGATGTCAGTCTGGAGACTAAGGTGTATCTACCTAATCTAGACCATAGTCTTTGCAATTGCTTACTATGCATCAGAGAGCTAGATAATGATGAGAGAAGATAGAAAGAGAATTGATGATGCCTTTGAGCTGTGGTGCTGGAGAAGAGTGTTGAATATACCATGGACTGCCAGGAGAGCAAACAGTTTTGTCCTAGAGAGGGTGAAGTCAGGCTGCTCCATGGAAGCAATGATTCTGAGGCTTCGTCTGACATACTTTAGGCATATTGCAAGGAGGGATCAGTCTTTGGAAAGGGACGTCATTCTTGGAAGGTTGGAGGGATGGCGAAAGAGAGGGAGACCATCGATGAGATAGATTGATAGAGTGACTGGGGTAATGAGGGGAGGTGTGTCAGAGACAGTAAAGTTGGCACAAGTTAGAGCAGGTTTCAGCGCTGTTGTACAGTTGCAGTGAGTTGCAAGTGACTCGATGGCACATAGCAAAACCACAACATTATGAGGTTTATTTTAGTCCTTGAACCTTTCCCTCCCAGTCTTCAGGGAGGATAGGAGAGGAATAATGTGCATTTAGATACTCCTCCTAGACCATCATCTTATTTACAAGTAGCAAATTCACAATATTAAATGGAGAAATGATTATTTCCTAGTTGGTAAGCCTTAGATGATATTCTCATTGAGAGAACTAGAAAAAGAATAGCATAATTTTTATCCACTTGTATAATAAATGCATAGATTCTTTTTTTTTGTTGTTCCTTTTAACTTTTTTATTAGTTTTAATGAAAATTTACAGAGACTTTGAATTTCCATTCATTCATTGTTGCACTTTTCTCCCTGCCCACCCTTCCCTCCCAATTTGCTCTTCTCTTTGAAAAGTAAAAGAAAAATTCTTTCACTGTTATACAATCCCTTCCCCAAGTCCACTCCACTCTGCAGCCTTCATTCTGGACTCCTGTCATGATAATAATAACTAATCATATATCCCTTTTAAACAGTTTTCTCCCTCACCTATTTCAATGCAGTATACATTATTTATTCCCTATTTCTCAGTCTCCCCTCTACCCTGATGTCAGTCCCATTTTACAACAGTGACACCATGCAATATTTGTCCTTTTGTGACTGAGATATTTTACTCAGAATAATGTTCTCCAGGGTCACCCATTTTGAATAATATTGCATGAATTCCTTGTTTTTCAATGCAGTGTAGTGTTCCATTGTGTGAATATACCAGAGCTCTATCCATTTATTTGTTGATGGGCACTTGGGTTGTTTTCAACTCTTTGCTATTATGAAAAAAGCCACAGTAAATATGGGTGTGCATATATCTGTTTGGGTGGCAGTTATGGGTTTTTTTGGATATATTCCCAGTAGTGGAATTGCTTTGACAAATGATATTTCTATTTGCAACTTTTTAAGAAAGTGCCATACAGCCTTCCATAGTGGTGACACCATTTTACACTCCCACCAACAGTGAATAAGGGTTCCAGTTTCTCCACAACAGCTCCAGCAGTTGATGTTTGCTGTTCTGTTAAATTTTGATAGGGTGAGATGATATCTCATAGTTGTTTTGATTTGCATCTCTCTTAGAGCTAAGGATTTTGAACATTTCTTCATATGTTTGTTTGTCATCTGAATGTCTTCTTTGGTGAAGTGTCTGTTCATACATATCCTGTGCCCATTTTTCTATTGGGTTATTTACCTTTTATCTTGTTGTGGTGTTTGAATTATAAATTCTATATATTAGTCCCTTATCTAACATGTTATTACCAAATATTTTTTCCTCAGTCTGTGGCTTCAGTTTTTACCCTGAACAACAGATTCTTGAGATGATGATTTAAGAGATTGGCCTAAAATATTTCAGAACTATGTATTCTACTTTAAATAATTGATAACATTAAAGTTGAATATGCTGTTAATGTAAATAGAGTCTCATGTGAAAATATACTTTAGGTGTTTTATGTTCCTCTGTCTGTTGCCTCTTCGGTGCTAATGTAAATGCTGTATTGTATTGTAACCAAGGAAGGGGCATATAGGAAGATGATTTTCCCCTTCTAAAGGGGTATAATAACTTTTGAAAAAGTTGTATTCTTCTGAAAGGTCAATCTGGAAGATGCTATATACATGCTCTGAAAATCTACAGCACACTCCAGAGTTTTGTCTAGGGGTTTGTGTGTGGCTAGGTTCAGTTCTCCATCAAAACCTTTTGAACTACAGGTTGTGGAATCCATTTTGACTGGCAAATAAAAACCAGAAAGGTGAAACCACTGCTTTTTGCCATATTTGAGATTTAAGTCAATAGATTTAAAAGTAATTTGGTATGGATTGACTGAACAGCAGGTGTCCTAGGGCGGTTCTACTGGAAATGCAAGCATTTGTTTTTTTTCTCTAGAGATTTTACTTTTCTTTTGTTATTCTTGTGTAATTGCTATATTTTCTTCTTCAAAACACATGTCTCACTTACTACCTGATCCTGTGGCTTGGTAAACATCAGGAAACGGAACACCAGGGCAGTAATATGATTAGTGGTGGCACATGCACAGAGAGGTGAATTTGGGCTGGATTTTCTGGTGTTATTTATGTTTAAGTAAATCAAGCTATCTTCTTCCTCAAGCATTTAGCTTCAGACGGAACTGATACCTAGTTGCCTTAATTTTGTGTTCTTTAAATATTTGTTCAGCATTTATTTAGGTGAAAGCCTATAGCCAAGGAAAATGAAGAAGAGCGCTGGTTTCCCCAGACTTTCCTGCACCCCTTAGCCAGACAGATGCTTGGAGGGATGGCCCCCTCCTACTCTGTCCAAGGTGCTGCATGTCTCTTGAGAGGAACCATTTCCTCCTTGTATCCAAAACTGTCTTTCAAAATATATTTTTTAAATGTAAATATACAGGCAACAGAACATTTATCATTCCAACAATTATTTTCATGTGCAGTCCAGTGATGTTAAGTAGCTTCACTATGTTGATCAACCATCAGCATTATTGACTTTCCCCATAATTTAGTGTGTGTGTGTGTGTGTACCATCAGGATCTGACTGGTACAGGAGGAGATTGCCACTCCTCCAGCAGAGGATCTGGTGGATTTGAACCGTGTACTTCTGGGATTGCAGTGCAGCTTCTTGCCACAAGGCCACCAGAGCTCCCTAACTTTTTCCATGATTTTTAACAGAAGCTCAGTTTCTCCTGAGAGTTGTCTTTTTTCTTGTTGTCTCAAAGAATATGAAACATTAAAATATTCATCCTCCCTAAATGAGTTCTTCTTTTGGCTAAAATCCATCTGACATTGGTAATGATGTCCTTAGTACCATGGCCTCTTCTAAACCCTGCTTGTATTTCTGGTAGTTTTCTATGTACTGGTCCAGTCACTTCTGGATAATCTTCAGCATGATTTTGCTTGCATGTGATATTAGTGATATCGTTCAATAATTGCTATACTATGTTGGATCACCTTTTTTTTTTTTTTGTAATGGAATGAAACATGGATCTCTTCCTTTCAGTTGGAGAGGGTGACACCAAGCTGCTCCTTGGATTGGGTCAGTGCAGGAGAGGAAGATCCCAGATGAGATGGATTGACACAGTAACTGGGGTAATGAGGGGGTAGGTGTGTCAGAGACAGTGAGATTGGCTTAGAATAGAGCAGGGTTCAGAGCTATTATGCAGAGGGTTGCTATGAGTTACAGGCATCTCGTTGGCATATAACAAGTGAGTTCTGGTTAATATAAAGTGTTCTCTTTTTGAAAGCAACTTACAGTGATGCTTCTGAATTTGAGTGATACTTGAGAACAGTAGAAGATTACTAAGGAGCTCTGGTGACTTGGGGTAAATTGTTGCCCTACTGACCAAGAGGCATGTGGTTCATATTTATCAGCTGCTCCGAGGGAGAAAGATGGGCATTTTCCTCCCATGTCATTTACAGCCTCTGGACCATAGACTATGAGTCAGTTCTGACTCCAAGGCAAACAACAAGGAATTGTTGAGATTTACCAGTGCTTGGTCTTCTATAAGGGATAGGATTAAGGCCCAGACTTTCACAGATCCTGTATTTGGGACCAGAAAAAGTAAAGTCTGGTGTGTGATGGAGGAAGAAATCCTTGACTGCTGAGCTAAGATAATTATTCTTCATATGTTTTTTTTTTTCTTGTCATAATTATGCATTCTGTTGGGAAAGTACCAGGTTACAGTTTGTATTCAGGAAAGACTCAAAACAGTGTTCTTTGGTGATATCATGTCAGCCTCTTTTCAGCCTATGTCCTCAGTCAGGCCTCTCCTTGGCTCTTGCCCTGTTAATCCTCTGTTCCTTGACTCTTTAGCTTCACTTACAATCCAGGGCACCCTAGAATTGCCAGTAAGGCTCCTGTTCATGGGTGTTCAACTCGCTCAGTTCAAGGTCTGCAAGTCTAGCTCCTCAAGTGCCCATAGACTCTTCACTCTGCCAGCAACCTTCCTGCTGAAATGTCATCTCATACGAGTCCCTTGGCCTCCTGGTTCTGCTGCTGCTGTTTCTCTGATGTTATTTTTTGCTGTCTCTGGAGTTCCATCTCGCTGTCTCATGGGTCTGGGAGAAAATTACCAGCGTGATCTCTTTAGCATAGTTCTAGTCGGATTCAGAATGCTACTTTGCTGTAGTTGTTGGGCATTTTGTTTTGTGGTGACCAGAAGATAGGAAAAGGTACTATGTTGTTTACTATATTTAATCTTTTGTGCTAATAAGATTCACATCCTAAATTTAGGAATTGGCCTCAGTGCTCCATTTCCATTTCTTCTTCATCTCCATTCCATCATCAGTTCCCTGTAAAATGCGTTCTGAATCATTCACTTTTCTCTCCGTTGACCCAGTTATTAGTCACATTTCAGCCACCATTGTCCCTCGGCTGGTCAACTACAGTAACCAACAGTTTCTTCTCCTGCCTCCCTATTCTCCCTTTACCACAGGAAGTGCTTCTGTCAAGAATCAGGCCACAGGATTTAATGTCCATGCTTCAAATCCATAAAGGGCTTCTTATGGAGTGGGGATTTCAAGTCTTTCATTATGTTAAGATTCTTGTTTACATTATACATGTTGCTTTTACCAACATTGATTCATATTACCTTTTTTTCAAGATGAAAGCCACATGTAACTTATTTTGTTTGTTTAATAATTCCTTCTGCTTTTTCTCTAGTCTTTTGACTAGACTCTTTAAAAAAATCTAAATTGGTTTGTATACACAATCTGTCTACATTGTGTTTCATACCTTCCTTTATTCACATTGTGTTCCATACAATCACTCCCAAACATTGTGTTTTATAAAATTAATCACCATTGATATATACCTGTCATTACCCCGTCTTTTTAGGTTCTGGACAGATCTTTCCCATTTCCTTCACTTCCTCCCTCCGCCCACCAAACTGTATGACTTGGGGATATCCTTCCAGTTCATCCTCAGGCCCCCTGCTCCCTCCCCTCCCTCCTTGGAATTTCACACACATTTTACTATTTATCCTTCTACTTTTATAATAATGGTCTTATGTAGTATTTGTCCTTCAGAGACTGAGTTGGTTCACTCAGCGTAATGCCCTTCAGTCTCTCCTCTGTTATTTAATATTTTTGAAATAGTTCCCAAGTGCTATGTAGTATTCCATCTTGTGAACATACCATAATTCCTCAATCCATTCATCTGTTGTTTGACATTTGGGCTTTTCCCTTGTTCTTGTGTTCCCTTCCAGAGTGCTTGTACCATTTTACCATCCCTCCAATAGTGTATGAGAGTTCACTCCTCTCCACATCCTCTCCAACATTTATTACTTTTTGTCCTGTTAAACTTGGTCACTGCTACTGGGGTGAGATGGTATCTCATTGTGGTTTTGATTCACATCTCTCTGATTGCTCTCTGATTATTTCTCTTCTTAAACCCAGAATGTTTTCCTCCCAGCTCTTTCTGTGATAACTCCTTCAGTTTCTGCAGGCCTCAGCTCAAATAACACCTCAGAAAAGGCCATCAGTGCTTTCTCTTGTTCTCATTTACTGTGTCTCACCCACTACCTTTTCCTTCATGGCAATTATCAGAGTCTGTAAGTGCTTTATTTGTCAATTCTCAGGCCTCCCTTCCCAAGCAACCTTGTTTTCTGCTCTGTCCTCGTTGTTGAAGCTGCTGAAAAATGTGTTGAATGACCAAATGACTTCAGTATCACACAAGATGACATTTACCCGTGAACTAGGGGAATATTCATGAGGACTTCAGATAGAGATTTGAGATAGTGGATGTGGGGAAAAGTGCATTTACTCTGGGGGCTGTGCAGTGGGGTTTAGCCACCTTGAGGACCTTTTCATGGAAGATACCCCAGGTGTAGAAATTGTAGAGGTCCTGGGAGCGTATTACCATGTGAGGCTGTAACCCAATTGTGTGTTAAGAGTGTTTGAGTACATCCCTTCTTTTTAAGTAAAGGCATTAAGGTTTGCAAATAAGTATTTAGTAAGGAGTACAGTTGAAGGTATCAGAGCACCATTAATCCAAGCTAAAGAGGAAGCTAAAAATATCAAAGCGTTGTCTAATTGTTTGTGGAAAGTCGAACGGAGCGTGGCAGTGGAAAGATCACGGGACTTGGAACTAGGGCATCTGAGTCCTGATTCCATGTGTGCCACAGAACAGCATGTGTGAGCCACTTCATTTCCAGGCTTGTCTCCTTAGAACAAGGATGTGAGAACAACAGCTCTCCAAGGACCCTTTCAGCGCTCGTGTTTGCCGATGGCATGCAGTAACCTTGAATGTGCCCGCCACAAAAGAGGGACGATGCTTTGTTCGTAAGGACAAGACAGGAGAGCAGCATTTAGTTTAAATTATTAAAGACAGCTTTGCAGTTGCTAAGAATCAACAATTGCAGCCTTTATCAGTTAGGACTGGAATTGAACCTTCCAGGTCATCTACACCCACATCCTCATTTTACAGATGAGAAGTAGAGATCAGAAGTGTGGTAATACCATCCTGTTAGGAGCTTTCTCTTAAGAATAAAAAAAGTCAAGTTATAAAAAGATATGGAAGAGCCTTAAGTAAGTATTGCCAAGTGGAAGAAGCCTTTCTGAGAAAGTACACAGTGTGTAATTCCAGATATTTGGCATTCTGGAAAAGGCCAACCTCTCAAGACTCTAAAAATATCAGCGGTTGCCAGAGGTTCAGGAGGAGTGGGGAGATGTGAATAGTTGGAACACAAGGTAATTGTAGGGCAGTAAAAAATTATTTCGTAAGATGCTGCAAGCCATGGTATACACATGGCTTTATGCATTTGTAAAAACCCATACGACTCTCCATGTATGAGTATTGGTTCATCAGCTGTACTCACATGCAGGATGTAAATAATAGGAAGAATTAGGCAATGAGGAATAGAGGAAAGCTCAGCATTTTCTGCATTTTTTTCTGTAAGTCGAAGACTTCTCTCAAAAAGAAAGTATATTTAAAAACAAAGTCACCAAGTAGGTTCTTAATCTTCTTAGTGCTGTTGCAGAGAGCTGAACTAGCGTGGGGTGAGGAACTCACTGGGAGTGGTGATTGCATCATGCAGTGATAAGCCCCCTTGTACAGAGGAAAGTTCTCAGGAACTGTGCGGGAAATAGGAGGACAGAATGGAAAAGGAGATGTTGTTACAAATCTGAAGAACCGGGTTCCCAGGCCTAGTATCACACCTCAGCTCTGTGTGGCCTGCAGCACTGGCTTTATTTATTTATTATACTAGTTTATTTATAAAATTGGAATATATTGTTTTCTAGAACAGATTCTTCCAAATTCCCTTCATTTGCCTATGGCTTTCTCAACTGCAAGGCCTTGTGCTTACAGATTTACTATGAATGTAGCACAATGTATGTAAAGTAATCACATAAGAATGCCATTGACCATGCTTACTAATAACTAGAGTTAAAGATTTACCACCCTAGATAAGCGCAACATGTTACCATCAGAATTTAACATTGAGAGTGCTGACTTGCTTTATAAAATAACTAATTGTAAAAAGCATCAGAGTTAAAAAGAGTAATTGTTTAACATTGTACATCTTTTTACCCTTTGTTGAGGGGATGAAGGTAGTTAAATCTGAACAGCTAAGCACACTTAAAAAATGTTTACCATATATGTTATTGTTGTTAGGTGCCTTTGACTTAGAACTAACTAATAGTGAGTCCTCCCTCCAGCTGATTTTCAGAGGCTGTAAATAGCACAGGAGGAAATTGCTTATTTTTCTTCCAAAAAGCAGCTACTGTATTCAAACCCTGTGTCTTTGAGTTGGCAGTGCAACTCCTTACCACTAGGCCACCAGAGCTCCCCCATGCTATAGATAGAAAATATTTATTATATCTGTAAACTGACTGCCATTGAGTTGGAACCTACTCATTATTGATTCTCAAGTGGGCTTCAGAGGCTGTGAATTGAATATGAGGAGATTGCTCATCTTTCTCCTGAGAAGCTGCTGATACATTTGAACTGAGAGATTGGTTAATTCCTACAAAGTATGCCACTTGAAATATATATACACACACATATACAAACATATGCATATACAAGGAATATACTATATAATATATATAAGATATAATATGTTGTTTTTGTTATGTGCTGTTCAGTCATAGCAATCCTATGTACAACAGCCTTAAACCCTTCTTTATCCTGTGCCTATCTCATTTTCTCAGACACACTTACCCCAATTACCTCAGTCCATTAATCAATCCACCCTCATAGTCTTCCTCTCCCAAGCTGTCCCTCCACCCTC
Organism: Elephantulus edwardii; assembly: GCF_000299155.1. Taxonomy (NCBI): domain Eukaryota; kingdom Metazoa; phylum Chordata; class Mammalia; order Macroscelidea; family Macroscelididae; genus Elephantulus; species Elephantulus edwardii. The sequence goes on along the minus strand of NW_006399759.1, from coordinate 34,472,349 downwards.
CCAAGCATGACGTCCTTCTCCAAAGACTGGTCCTTCCTTGCAACATGCCCAAAGTATGTCAGATGAAACTTCAGAATCCTTACCTCCAAGGAGCAGCCTGGTTTCACCCTCTCCTGGATGAAACTGTTAGTTTTCTTAGCAGTCCATGGTATATTCAATACTCTTCTCCAACACCACAGCTCAAAGGCACCTTCTCCTTCTATCCTCCCTAGTCATTGTCCAGCTCTCTGATGCATAGTAAGTGGTTGAAAAGACCATGACCTGTATCAGGAACATCTTAGTTTCCAGAGTGACACCATTGCTCTTCAACACCCTGGAGAGGTCCCTAACAGCAGACTTTCCCATTGCAATATGTCTTTTAATTTCCTGACTGCTGGTGCCAAGAGTGCTGACTGTAGAGCCAAGCAAACTAAGGCCGTTAGCAATCTCAGTCTCTTCACCATCCATCCTGATGCTGCCAATTGGCCCAATGGTGAGAATCTTTGTCTTCTTGAACGCTTCCATCCTTGACCTTCTGCAGCAAGTACTTCAGGTCCTCCTCAGTTTAAGCAGGTAGGGTTGTGTCATCTGCATAAAGCAGATTATTGATGAATCTTCCTCCAATCCTGATGTCACACTTCTCCTCATACAGCCCAGCCTCTCAGATAATCTGTTCTGCATATAGGTTGAAAAGGTTTGGAGATAGGACATATCTCTTGCATACACCCTTCCCAATTTTGAACCAGGCATTGTTTCCTTGCTCTGTTCTGATGACTGCCTCTTGGTCCAAGTATAGGTTTCACATTAGTACGATCAAGTGTTCTGGGATTACTATTCTTCTCAGAGTCAGCCACTGTTTGTTGTGATCCACACAGTCAAAAGCCTTTGCATAATAAATGAAACACAGATAGACATTCCTCTGGTACTCTTCCTGCTTTCATCCAAGATCCATCTAATATTAGTTGTAATATCCCTAGTACCATGACCCCTTCTAAACCCAGCCTGGACTTCTGGCAGTTCTCTGTTGATGTGCTGTTCCGGTCGTTTTTGGATTATCTTCAGTAGAATTTTGCTTGCATTTGAAATCAATGATATTGTTCAATAATGTGCACACTCTGTTGGATCATCTTTCTTTGAAATGGAAACAAATATAGATCTCTTCCAGTCAGTTGGCCAAATGGTTGTCCACTAGATTTCTTGACACACCTTGGTGAACACATCTAGGGCAGCATCTATTAGTTGAAATATGTCAATTGGTATACCATCAATTCCTGGAACCTTATTTTT